>NC_135554.1:9435474-9735474 GCF_964340395.1 Glandiceps talaboti
ATTATCTTTACATATTGTTTGAAAGACTTGCTACATAACGGGTATGTTTGCGTGTATCAATATACTTAAAATATCAAGAATGCAAACCATGACAGAGTTTAAGAAATTTGCATATCCTATAATAGTCTGGAATGAATGTGTGTGTGCGTGTGTGTGTGTGTGTGTTGCATATTATGTTAAAGCTATATATAAAGAATGTACAATTCAACATTTGGTATATACATCAACCATAACAAAGTACACGTGTTTAATGTAGCTTTTCATATAGTTTTAATTGTGATGTGTAATTTGCAAAAACAATTCAGTTTTTGATAATAATTAGGCAATATCTTTACAATGCAAGCTTTAAATTTCAGATAATGTAGTACATGCATTGATGGAGAAGAAGTGAACGTGTCCTTAAAGCTTGATGTTGTAGATTATAATCTTAATGATTTATTTGCATAATTAATGACATAATGTGTGATAGGTTTAACTCAGAATTTTGCATTCCAACAATGTGTGTAGAAATAAAAATCTAGTTTTACCCTTACAGCAGGCATTCAGTTTACAACTAGTTCTGGTTTTATAGCAGTGGCCCACTTTAGGTTGCAGATATTCAAACAGCTTCTCATGTTAGTTATCTGTTCTTCTGTATTAAATCGTAATACATCGAGTTCGTCCAACTGTGTTACATGCATATTACTGATTATCAGTTAAGTCAATACAATATCTTTACATTCAAATATTCGTATGATGCCGTTATACTAGTCATTAATGCAATTATACTAGTCATAAATGCTAGTAAGATAAAGGCCCTACAGTCAGGATGGTAGCCTGTTTACGTGTCAAAACATAGACTGACTCCGACACGTGGAACTCGCGCTTTGTGCATGAAGCGCTGTGCATGTGAACAGGCTTCTCAAGATGCATAAATGGCGACTCTTGTAAGACGATTCAGTAGCCGAATTTTGAAATTATTAGAAGTGAAAAAAAGACGCTGACATTGATTCACATGGAGTTATTCAATAAAATTAGAAATAATCAATTTAGCCTAGCCTGAGAAGAAGACAAGCGACCTATCACTCAGAATAGCTGCGCTGTGTTGTTTTTTTATGTGTTTTTTTTTAATGTATTGAAGTGGTTCTGTTGTTCAGCTCTTCCACTGTGCAGTTTTGTTTTAGATGTTCTAGCTCTGTTACAGACATTGCACAAATTTGCAGGCTACCACATGTACATATATTACAGGGTCTTCCACAGGATTTAATTATAGGATAATGGCTTATTAACATAAATTAGCATATATTTACGTAAATAAATAATTGTATTTGTGATTATCTTGATGATAAACTCAAGTACATCATAATAACAAACAAGTAGTACATATGACCAAAGGAAAGTTAAAGGTCAATTTACTACTCATTCCAAACTATAAACACCAGTAAGAAACTCATAACTTTAGATATCAATTTTTTCAATCAGTGTTTTTCATTATTTTTCTTAGGAAGGTTGAAATTGTTTCAAGCCATATGTCCACAGATAAAGTAGACTTGCGAAACATTTAAAGTTTGTGTACAGCTACATGCAGGCACCGTAATCTCGTGAACCACGAGACGTGCTATAAGCTGCATGCACTGCTGACTCGAGATGTGTAGGCGCAAATGCACAAGGCGGAAAGTCCCGATGATTTATTTTAAGATTAGGGCACTTACATTATAACCAGGGTATAGTAGACTGATAATTTATAAATGGTTTTTCAAATGCGACCGGAAGTTAAATAAAATGCGACGAGAAGTTAAATTGTTCTTCACATTTTAGGTTAATATACTTTCTATCACATGAACCTTAAAAAGAAATTCAAATATTATGATATTTCCTTTCAAGCTGCACTTCTTTTCCGTTACCCCTTTCTGAGTAACAATGGTAGATTCCTGCATTCAGTTACCTGTATTTCTTCACATTTACTCGAAAGTGTAATGTTTACTTGTAAGCTACCCAAACCGTCGAGGTTATTGGTCTGTCTGACCTCTATTTTAGACATTCATAATAAATTTACCATTGCAGTGTCATACACCACTGTTCACTATTGTTCTATAAAATTACCATCTGTGAGTATGCGAACCAATATACTCTACCGGCGTCAAATATGCATTCAGTTGTCAAGGAAGCATTGAAGGGAAGAATTTCCAGGTCTTTAATATAACTAATCTACCACTTGGTTTTTCTAAGTTATAGAAACATGCCTATAGCACACGATGTGTCATCACTTTTGGTATGGTCAGCATCGTGACTTATGCGAAAGTTGGCTTCTGGCTCATTACGACAAATGTTGTTGTGTGACCTAACGTAGCCTACAGACTTGTAGGGGTTATTATTATATGTAGGTATCCCACATGTACCGCAGTTACAAGTAGTGTTAGATAAAAGCAAGTTTATAATGTAAAATTCAGTATAGTTTTATGAAGGAAAATTATCGACAACTTTCACTTTCGATATCTTGCAAAATAACGTTGCAACCGTCTTGCATAATTCAACATACAACATAAGCAATATCATGAAATCCTAAAGCCGTTTCTGTAACAATTGTTTTACATGACAGTGGAAGTGACGTTATCCATCGTGTCCCTATATCATGTGATAAACCTTCTTCTTTTATGATTTGACACTGACACTGACACGCACGCACGCACACCCTCCCACACACACACACGAATACATACATACATACATACATACATACATACATACATACATACATACATACATACATATATGTATACATACATACATACATACATACATACATACATACATACATACATACATACATACATACAGCTAAACTCTGACAATTATGAACGACAGGTTAATCAATGTAAACGATGTTTGTAAGTAACAAGAGTTCCAAAATGTTTTCTATACGTGAAATGGTCACTGTTGTCATATCCCTATGTCGTCATCTTTATTGTAGTGAAAGACAGCATTTTACTTTCACTTTCATTCGATCACTATAGACATTGTATCTATTGTATATCAGTCCTGGACTCGACAGTACCTTTGAACAAATCTGTGGTAAGATTTAGTTTCAGACCCCCCCCCCCCACACACACACACACACATACAAAACGACACACTTCGTTCAATATCAAACTGATACGGTACATCATTTTATTCCTTACTTATAGAATGTGTAAATAAATAATATATATATATCTATACATGTTACATACATAAATTGCATTAAACGAATGCTGAATTTTTACACAACATATGGGTTTGTACATATGAAAGTACATAGTACGAGTGTGCGGACTTCGAGCTGAGGCACTGTCGTACGTGCGTTATATCTATTGTAGTTGCGATGGCAACGTTGTTGATTGGCACAAACACTGTAACTCAGTGAACATCAATTTGAAGTAGCTATTTCGATTTTTTTCACATACTTTCAGACGTTGTGGATACGTTTATTGTCGTAAACTTGATATGCATTTGTTGAAAAATGCGAAGTTATAGGCCCTACTTACAGTCAAGATGATAGCCTGTTTACGTGTTGACTGGCTCCGACAACGTGCAACTCACGCCTTGTGCACGCAGCGCAGTAGCGCCACTGTGCATGTGAACAGGCTTCTCAAGATGCATAGATGGCGACTTCTGTAAGACGACCCCGTAACATTAATTCATTTGGTAAATTTCGATGCCGAATTTTGAAATTAATAGAGGTGGAAAAAAGATGCTGACATTGATTCACGTGGAGTTATTCAATAAAAATAAGAAATCATCAATTTAGCCTGAGAAGAAGACAAGCGACCTATCAGTCAGAATAGCTCCGCTGTGTTGTCTTTTTTTTCTGTAATGTGTTGAAGTGGTTCTGTTGTTCAGCTCTTCCACTATGCAGTTTTGTTTTAGATTTTCTATCTCTCTTTTGTTTTACATTTTCTAGCTCTGTTTATCCGTCCGAAAGCTCGTGAACCACGAGACGTGCAATACAAGTACACAAGCCACTGTAGAAATTGTCACTGATATAAGCTGCATGCACTGCTGACTCCAAAATGTGTAGGCGCGAATAAACAAGGCGGAAAGTCCCGATGATTTATTTTAAGATTAGGGCACTTGCATTATAACCAGGGTATAGTAGACTGATAATTTATAAATGGTTGGAATTATTCAAATGTGACCGGAAGTTAAATTGTTCTTCACATTTTAGGTTAATATACTTTCTATCACATGACCCTTAAAATGTAATGCAAATATTATAATATTTCCTTTCAAGCTGCACTTCTTTTCCTTTACCTCTTTCTGAGTAATAATGGTAGATTCCTGCATTCAGTTACCTGAATTTCTGAATTTCTGAAACTCGGAAGTGAAATGTTTACTTGTAAGCTACCCAAACCGTCGAGGTTATCGGTCTGTCTGACCTATATTTTAGACATTCATAATAAATTTACCATTGCAGTGGTATACACCATTGTTCACTATTGGTCTATGAAATTACCATCTGTGTGAGAATACGAACCAGTGTACTCTACCGGCGCCAAGTATGCATTCGGTTATTAAGGAAGCATTGACACTAAATAGAGGGAAGGAATTTAATATAACTAATCTACCACTTGGTTTTTCCCTTACAAACACAGAGAAAGACTACTAAGGTGAGCTAGACGAGGAAAGGTCAACAGTTGAGGGCGCTCAGTAGAACTACTCATCAATAATTAATCAGGTATTCGTAGTATAGTGAAGCTGGTTTATTAAAACCAACACAACAACAAATTAAAAGTGATTTAGAACATCACTTTCTTACATGGCACATTGTAGGGATAAGATATTTTTAAAAAAGCAAAAAAAAAATTAACATACAAAAAACAAATCGTAAAGAATGTAAACAATAAACAAAAAAAAAAACTATTGTAACCAAATATGGCCAATGCCAAGCCCATGTGGTATAACAATTGAATTTATATTCAAGTGAAAATATATTACTTTCACTTTCTCAACTCTACTTCAGACCACTATAGACATATTAACTATTGTATATCAGTCTAGTACGTTTGAGCAAATTAGTGGTAAGATTTTGTTTCAGTTGTCATTAACAGCCACCATGCTACGTATTTAGTCAAAGTCAAACGTACTGACGATACACGTACGGGTCTGCGGAAGAACTGTGTGCGTGATAGAAGAACACACACTTCCTTCAATGTAATGCATCGTTCTGTTATTACTACAGAATTAACGCGTGTACATACATAATTACATATAAGTGTTACATACCTTAAATTTTGGTTATTAAGTCTTGTTATCTGCGCAATGCACTTCTGAATTGTGTCTGATATAAGGTGCAGTGCCGAGTCGAGATGTGTAGGCGAATGAACAAGACCTCTTCCTTGTCTGTGACAAGACAGAAAGACCCGATTACTTCTAATAAGATTAGGACTGTTCCATTATAACCAGGGTAGAGTATACTGATAATTTATAAATGGCTTGGATAATTCAAATGTGACCAGAAGATATTGTTCCTCACACTTTAGATTTATGTACTTTCTATCACATGAACCTTAAAATGAAATTCAAATATTATAATATTTCCTTTCAAGTTGCACTGCTCTTCCGTTACCCCTTTTTAAATAACAAATTGTACATTCCTTTCATTTGCTGCATTCAGTTCGGCGAATTTCTTCACATTTACTCAGAAGTGCAGTTTTTACTTGGAATCTATCCAAACCGCGTCGAGGTTATCGGTCTGTCTGACCTATATCTGAGACATTCATAATAAATTTACCATTGCAGTGGTATACACCATTGTTCACTATTGTTCTATGAAATAACCATCTGTGTGAGTATGCGAACCAGTGTACTCTCCCGGTGCCAAGTATGCATTCAGTTATTAGGGAAGCATAGACACTGACTAGAAGGAAGGAATATCTAAATCGTTAATATGACTAATCTACCACTTGGTTTTTCCCTTTACAAACACGTCTATAGCCCACAGTGTATCATCAGTTTTGGTATAATCGACATATTGACTAAATATGAATGTTGGCCTCTAGCTCATTACGACAAATGATTTTGTGTGACTTTGGGTAGCCTCCAGACTTGTCGGGGTTATTGTTACATGCCTATCACACATATTTTCCGTCTTTACCTTCAGTTCTTGACAATTTCTTTTAAATCTTATTTACAGGTAATATGTAGAAGAGCAGAACTATACACAAATATTGCGTTTAATGCTGATTCAACGTTTTACTGTATGGAGGCCATGTTGTGAGTAAAAAATCAATATTTTACTACATAACTCATAATCATGACATTTATTTAATACAGAGACAAATATATGATAAATCATGACTGAAGGCAACACAGAACAAGAAAACTGTTCATGCATTACTGGTGGTTCACTGTTAACGAATCGCGGTTAGATTTGTTGTGCACAGTTATGATGTATCGTATGATTCAAACCTGTTCATACATAGAGACTCCATTCAAGTGTCTACCTTATATTATCAGGTATAAACTTTCTTTGGAGTTCTTGACCTTTGGCACTGACTTTGACCTCCAAGGTAATTTTTTGCATTTCCTGCATATTACAGGTTGTAAGTATTTTTTGTGTCTATGTGTGTGTGTGTGTGTGTGTGTGTGAGAGTGAGTGAGTGAGTGAGTGAGTGAGTGAGTGAGTGAGTGAGTGGGTGAGTGAGTGAGTGGGTGGGTGGGTGGGTGGGTGGGTGGGTGGGTGGGTGAGTGAGTGAGTGAGAGAGTGAGTGTGCTGTCACAATTTCTTTTTAATCATGTCACGATTCAGTGACATGTAAGTGAAGTATTTGAGGGATGCATGCATGCATACATACATACATACATACATACATACATGCATACATACATACATACATACATACATACATACATACTCGCATACATACATACATACATACATACATACATACATACATAATACATACATACATACATACATACATACATACATACATACATACATACACACTCGCATACATACATACATACATACGTACGTACGTACATACATACATACATACATACATACATACATACATACATACATACATACATACATACATACATACATGTGCGCGCGCAGGCAGGCAGGCGCGCACGCCCGCACGCATACGCACACATACACACACACATACATACATACATACATACATACATACATACATACATACATACATACATACATACATACATACATACATACACAGACAGACAGACAGACAGACAGACAGACAGACAGACAGACAGACAGACAGACAGACATATACACACTTTGTCTCTTTTCACTTTAATTTTTAAATTATTTATTAGCTGTTTCTTGGTATTGATTCATACTGTTTTTTAAAGAAAAACTTTCACTTTCGATAACTGGCAAATTGACGTAGCAACCATGTTGGCATAATTCCACATATTTCAACACACAAAATAAGCAACCACATCTCGAACAATAGAAATTTGTTATGAGAGAGTGGAAGTAAACCTATCCGTCGTGTCCCTATATTATGTGATAAGGGAAGGATATACCCCTTTCCCAATTTACACCCTGTCATCTTAATACACAAACGTGTACATGTATCGTTACTTTGATCAAAGTGCTATTTCTTGTATAACAATTGAATTTATATTCAAGTGAAAATATTTTACTTTCACTTTCTCAATTCTACTTCAGACATATTAACTATTGTATATCAGTCTAGGACTCGACAGTACTTTGAGCAAATGGGTGGTAAGATTTTGCTTCAGTTCAACAAAGGCTATAACAGCCACCATACTACGTATTTAGTTAGTTGTCTGTGGTCAAACGTATTGACGATACACGTACGGGTGTGTGGAAGAACATGTATGTGTGATAGAACAACGAACACTTCCTTCAATGTAATGCATCGTTCTGTTATTACTAGAGAACGTGTACATACATAATTACATACCTTAAACTTGGTAATTAAGTCTTGTCATCTGCAATACACTTCCAAATTGTCTCTGATATACTAGTAATATGCTGCACTGCTGAGTCGAGATGTGAAGTCGAATGATTATGACACTACGGAAAGTCCCGATCTCATCGCTTAGATCAGGACTGTTCCATTATAACCAGGGTACAGTATACTGGTAATTTATAAAAAGGCTGGGATAATTCAAATGTGACGAGAAGTTATATTGTTCCTCACACTTTAGGTTAATATAATTTCTATCACACATGAGCCAAAATGAAATTCAAATCTTATAATATTTGCTTTTACGTTGCACTTCTTCTCTGTTACCCCCACTGACTAACAATGGTAGATTCCGCCGTTTCAGTGGCTGCATAAAGTTCGCGGAGTCATATATACTCTGAAATGCAGTGTTTACCTGGAACCTAGCCAAACCGTCGAAGTTATTATATATCGGTCTGTCGAATTCTGGAGTATAGTTTAGACAAATACACCTTTGAAGTGTCTCACACATACACCGCGTTCACTGTTCATTATTGTTCTATGGAATTACCATCTATGAGTATGCGAACCAGCGTACTACATTTGGCGCCAAGTTCTGCATTTAGGAAGTATAGACACTGAATAGAGGGAATTCCCATGTCTTTGATATGACTGATTTCAAATCTAAAATTACCATTTAGATTTCCCCAGACCCATGGGATACAGTGTATAGTCGTTTGGGTATGGTTAGTGTCATGACTATTAGATATAGGAATGTTAGCCTCAGGCAGACATCAATAAATCTTGTCATATGACTTAACGTAGTCTAGAGACTTGTCATTATGTACATGTACCTATCACACACGTACAGTTGTTTGGCTAAATAATGAGATCACAAGTCTATAGGTTACACTTAATCGCTCTGTATAGCAAGTCTCCCTAGATATATGTGTATGGCTATGTGCTTGTATGTATGTATGTATGTATGTATGCATGCATGCATGCAGATGTTTTTCTATTACTACCATATATTACTACCATATATTTCTATTACTACCATACATGTACTATTTCTCAAGTCTGAAAGCCCAAACTTCACATAAACAGGAACGGTCTGGTAAGATTTAAATGATTTTTTTGTGCATTGGGCAATATACTTTCTGAGCTCAACTTGAATTGAAGGTCGGTTGAATAAAGTAGAGCTACCTTAAGTTTGTTTACGAAAACAAATGACACCATGATAGATGTCATTTTATAGTCTGAACCATAGACCCTCATGTAAGTACAATAGCTTGTTGTACATCGCTCTCTATCAGTGTTCTTTTGTTTTCAGTAAGGTGTTTATAGTCTTAATTGAATGAAAACTAGCATAGCCATAACACACGGACTATTAAGTAACTCTTGATCAAGTTTAGTTGATATTTTTTTTATTTAATGTGGTTATTACTAAACATGTTTGATCATTGAAACTGAACGCGATTGCAATTTCCGCTGTAACTGTCTTATCATAATAGTGAAAGATATTAAAATTTGGCAGCATTTGATTATGCTTTACCACAGAAATGCGTATTATCTTTACATATTGTTTGAAATACTTGCTACATAACGGGTATGTTTGCGTGTATCAATATACTTAAAATATCAAGAATGCAAACCATGACAGAGTTTAAGAAATTTGCATATCCTATAATAGTCTGGAATGAATGTGTGTGTGCGTGTGTGTGTGTGTGTGTGTGTGTGTGTGTGTGTGTGTGTGTGTGTGTGTGTGTGTGTGTGTGTGTTGCATAATGTTAAAGCTATATATATAAAGAATGTACAATTCAACATTTGGTATATACATCAACCATAACAAAGTACACGTGTTTAATGTAGCTTTTCATATAGTTTTAATTGTGATGTGTAATTTGCAAAAACAATTCAGTTTTTGATAATAATTAGGCAATATCTTTAGAATGAAAGCTTTAAAATTCAGATAATGTAGTACATGCATTGATGGAGAAGAAGTGAACGTGTCCTTAAAGCTTGATGTTGTAGATTATAATCTTAATGATTTATTTGCATAATTAATGATTTTTTCGATAATTAGGCAATATTTTAAGTATGCAAGCTTAAAATTCCATATAGGTTCATGTAATAATTTTCCAATTAAGGAGGACATCATGTGTGATAGGTTTAACTCAGAATTTTGCATTCCAACAATGTGTGTAGAAATAAAAATCTAGTTTTACCCTTACAGCAGGCATTCAGTTTACAACTAGTTCTGGTTTTATAGTAGTGGCCCACTTTAGGTTGCAGATATTCAAACAGCTTCTCATGTTAGTTATCTGTTCTTCTGTATTAAATCGTCATATATCGAGTTCGTCCAACTGTGTTACATGCATATTACTGATTATCAGTTAAGTCAATACAATATCTTTACATTCAAATATTCGTATGATGCCGTTATACTAGTCATTAATGCAATTATACTAGTCATAAATGCTAGTAAGATAAAGGCCCTACAGTCAGGATGGTAGCCTGTTTACGTGTTAAAACATAGACTGACTCCGACACGTGGAACTCGCGCTTTGTGCATGAAGCGCTGTGAATGTGAACAGGCTTCTCAAGATGCATAAATGGCGACTCTTGTAAGACGATTCAGTAGCCGAATTTTGAAATTATTAGAAGTGAAAAAAAGACGCTGACATTGATTCACATGGAGTTATTCAATAAAATTAGAAATAATCAATTTAGCCTAGCCTGAGAAGAAGACAAGCGACCTATCACTCAGAATAGCTGCGCTGTGTTGTTTTTTTATGTTTTTTTTTTTAATGTATTGAAGTGGATCTGTTGTTCAGCTCTTCCACTGTGCAGTTTTGTTTTAGATGTTCTAGCTCTGTTACAGACATTGCACAAATTTGCAGGCTACCACATGTACATATATTACAGGGTCTTCCACAGGATTTAATTATAGGAAAATGGCTCATTAACAAAAATTAGCATATATTTACGTAAATAAATAATTATATTCGTGATTAACTTAATGATGAAATCGAGTACATCATAATAACAAACAAGTAGTACATATGGATAAAGGAAAGTTAAAGGTCAATTTACTACTCATTCCAAACTATAAACACCAGTAAGAAACTCATAACTTTAGATATAAATTTTTTCAATCAGTGTTTTTCATTATTTTTCTTAGGAAGGTTGAAATTGTTTCAATCCATATGTTCACAGATAAAGTAGACTTGCGAAACATTTAAGTTTGTGTACAGCTACATGCAGGCACCGAAATCTCGTGAACCACGAGACGTGCTATAAGCTGTATGCACTGCTGACTCGAGATGTGTAGGCGCAAATGAACAAGGCGGAAAGTCCCGATGATTTATTTTAAGATTAAGGCATTTTCATAATAACCAGGATATAGCAGACTGATAATTTATAAATGGTTGGAGTTATTGAAATGCGACCGGAAGTTAAATAAAATGCGACGAAAAGTTAAATTGTTCTTCACATTTTAGGTTAATATACTTTCTATCACATGAACATTAAAATGAAATTCAAATATTATGATATTTCCTTTCAAGCTGCACTTCTTTTCCGTTACCCCTTTCTGAGTAACAATGGTAGATTCCTGCATTCAGTTACCTGTATTTCTTCACATTTACTCGAAAGTGTAATGTTTACTTGTAAGCTACCCAAACCGTCGAGGTTATCGGGCTGTCTGACCTATATTTTAGACATTCATAATAAATTTACTATTGCAGTGTCATATACCACTGTTCACTATTGGTCTATGAAATTACCTCTGTGAGTATGCGAACCAGTGTACTCTACCGGAGCCAAGTATGCATTCGGTTATTAAGGAAGCATTGACACTAAATAAAGGGAAGGAATTTAATATAACTAATCTACCACTTGGTTTTTCCCTTTACAAAAGAGAGAAAAGACTACCAAGGTGAGTTAGACAGTATGCAGTTGAGGGCGCTCAGTAAAACTACTCATCAATAATTAATAAGGTATTCATAGTATAGTAAAGCTGGTTTATTAAAACCAATACAACAACAAATTAAAAGTGATTTAGAACATCCCTTTATTACATGGCACATTGTAGGGATAAGATATTTTTAAAAAGCAAAAAAAAATTAACATACAAAAAACAAATCGTAAAGAATGTAAACAATAAACAAAAAACAACTATTGTAAACAAATATGGCCAATGCCAAGCCCATGTGGTATAACAATTGAATTTATATTCAAGTGAAAATATATTACTTTCACTTTCTCAACTCTACTTCAGACCACTATAGACATATCAACTATTGTATATCAGTCTAGGACTCGACAGTACTTTGAGCAAATTGGAGGCAAGATTTTGTTTCAGTTGAACAAAGTCATTAACAGCCACCATGCTATGTAATTAGTCAAAGTCAAACGTACTAACGATACACGTACAGGTCTGTGGAAGAACTGTATGCGTAATAGAACAACACACACTTCCTTCAATGTAATGCATCGTTCTGTTATTACTACAGAATTAACGCGTGTACATACATAATTACATATAAGTGTTACATACCTTAAGTTTTGGTTATTAAGTCTTGTTATCTCCGTAATGCACTTCTGAATTGTCTCTGATATAAGCTGCACTGCCGAGTCGGTATGTGTAGGCGAATGAACAAGGCCTCCTCCTTGTCTGTGACAAGACGGAAAGACCCGATTACTTTTAATAAGATTAGGACTATTCCATTATAACCAGGGTATAGTAGACTGATGATTTATAAATGACTGGGATAATTCAAATGTGACCAGAAGTTATATTGTTCCTCACACTTTAGGTTAAAGTACTTTCTATCACATGACCCTTAAAATGAAATTCAAATCTTATAATAGTTCCTTTCAAGTTGCACTGCTCTTCCGTTACCCCTTTCTAAGTAACATTGCAGATTCCTTTCATTTGCTGCATTCAGTTCGGCGAATTTCTTCACATGTACTCGGAAGTGCAGTGTTTACTTGGAATATATCCTAAACGTCGAGGTTATCGGTCCGTCTGACCTCTATTTTAGACATTCATAATAAATTTACTATTGCAGTGTCATACACCACTGTTCACTATTGTTCTATAAAATTACCATCTGTGAGTATGCGAACGAATGTACTCTACCGGCGTCAAGTATGCATTCAGTTGTCAAGGAGCATAGAAGGGAAGAATTTCCAGGTCTTTAATATAACTAATCTACCACTTGGTTTTTCTTATATAAACACGCCTATAGCACACGATGTGTCATCACTTTTGGTATGGTCAGCATCGTGACTTATGCGAAAGTTGGCTTTTGGCTCATTACGACAAATGTTGTTGTGTGACCTAACGTAGCCTACAGACTTGTCGGGGTTATTGTTACATGTAGGTATCCCACATGTACCGCAGTTACAAGTAATGTAAGATAAAAACAAGTTTATAATGTAAAATTCGGTATAGTTTTATGAAGGAAAATTATCGACAACTTTCACTTTCGATATCTTGCAAAGTAACGTAGCAACCGTCTTGCATAATTCAACATACAACATAAGCAATATCATGAAATCATAAAGCCGTTTCATTAACAATTGTTTTACATGACAGTGGAAGTGACGTTATCCATCGTGTTCCTATATCATGTGATAAGGGAAGGATAAACCCTATTCTTTTATGATTTGACAAGTTGTGTTATTTTATACAAACATACATGTATTGTTATTTGGAAGCGCTTCTCCTTGTATAACAATTTAATTTTGCAACAATGTCGTCATCTTTATTTAAAATGAAGCCATTTTTAGCTTCATTTTCTCACCTCTATTTCTGACCTCTAAGACAATTTGAGTATAGCAGACTGAAACTATACTACATTTGATTTTTTTTTAAAATGGGCTCTGTTAAGCATTATCATTATTTAATGGGGATTGTTTCTTGTACTTTCCCATTGGCACAATGACGGACGGACAATTTGACAAGTCTGTCGACCGGACGGAGAATCAATCGGTCAGTCTCAGTTCGTACTAAAGGACAGAAATTAATTAGATTTAAAACCCCTTCCATAAACATATATCCGTAGGGAAGTTAACCTCTGACCTTAAAGCTTTTTGTCAAAGAGTTGTTATTCGAAACGTCAAGGATTATGATTGATAAGGCCTGTATTACCGTTGCACCCTCATTAATATTGTACTGTAGTTCTTAATAAAACACAATTGCTTACTTCCTTGACGATATCAAAATGTATATATGTTTGTTGTTCTGTTGCTGACAATGTTATATATTCAATAAGTTTGACCTTTAAGGTACGCCCCTCATTACAACCATACACCCGAACAAACCACAGTGAATGAGAAAGAAAGCGACACACAGTGCAGGCGACTCATCCAAAATAAATTCAACAAGTTTGACCTTTAAGGTACGCCCCCCCCCCCCCCCCATTACAACCATACACCCTGAACAAACCACAGTGAATGAGAAAGAAAGCGGCACACAGTGCAGGCGACTCATCCAAAATAAATTTTGAATTCCTATTATGTCTTATTCCACAGAATACCCACATTAACAAACAGAGTCTTACTATATTGAAAATTTGTAATCCAGCTCCAGCTGTGTTATTGAACTCGCATAGGTGGTGAACAAACTTTTTCCTTGGCTCATATTATTGATTACGATCATATATTATGTCTGAACTAGAGAAAAGCTGATCACAAGAAAACTATTCCTGAATCATTTTATTTAAATGAGCAATAGAATAAGTAATGAATATACATATACATAGACATAGACACAGACATAGACACATGATTTGACTTACGTTGTTACATATACGCACTCCCGAACACACACACACACACACACACACACACACACACACACACACACACACACATACATACATACATACATACATACATACATACATACATACATACATACATACATACATGCATGCATGCATGCATGTACGCACGCACGCACGCACGCACGCAAGCATGCATACATACATACATACATACATACATACATACATACATACATACATACATACATACACACACACACATACATACATACATACATACATACATACATACATACATACACACATTCGTACATACATACACACATACACACACACATACATACATACATACATACATGCATACATACATACATACATACATACATACATACATACATACATACATACACACATACACACACATACATACATACATACATACATACATACATACATACATACATACATACATACATACATACATACATACATACATACAAACATACGTACATACATACATACATACATACATACATACATACATACATACATACATACACACATACATACATACATACATACATACATACATGCATACATGCATACATACATACATACATACATACATACATACACACATACACACACATACATACATACATACATACATACATACATACATACATACATACATACACACATACATACATACGCACGCACGCACGCACGCACGCACGCACGCACGCACGCACGCGCACACACACACACACACACACACACATACATACATACATACATACATACATACATACATACATACATACATACATACATACATACATACATACATACATACACAGTTTCCAAATTCTTATCACTTTCATTTCTGTTTCTTGGTATTGATTCATACCGTTTTCTAAAGAAAAACTTTCACTTTCGATATCTGGCAAATTGACGGAGCAACCATCTTGGCATAATTCCACATATTTCAGCACACAAAATAAGCAACCACATAAGTGATACATGTGATAAGGTAAGGATATACCCCTTTCCGAATTTACACCCTGTCATCTTACACAAACGTGTACATGTATTGTTACTTTGTTCAAAGTGCTATTTCTTGTATAACAATTGAATTTATATTCAAGTGAAAATATTTTACTTTCACTTTCTCAACGCTACTTCCGACCACAATAGACATATTAACTATTGTATATCAGTCTATGACTCGACAGTTCTTTGGTGGTAAGATTTAGTTTCAGTTCAACTAAGTCAATAACAGCCACCACGTATTTAGTCAAAGTCAAACGTATTGACGATATGTACGGGTCTGCGGAAGAACTGTATGCATGATATATCGAAGAATATACACTTCCTGCAATGTAATGCATCGCTCTGTTATTACTACAGAACGTGTACATACATAATTACATACCTTAAACTTGGTTATTAAGTCTTGTCATCTGCAATACACTTCCAAATTGTCTCTGATATAAGCTCCACTGCCGAGTCGAGATGTGGAGTCGAATGACTGTGACAATGCGCATGCGGAAAGTCCCGATTTCGTCTCTAAGATCAGGACTGATCGATTATAACCAGGGTATAGTAGACTGATAATTTATAAATGGCTGGGATAATTCAAATGTGACGAGAAGTTATGTTGTTCCTCACACTTTAGGTTAATATATTTTCTATCACATATGAACCTGAAAATGAAATTTAAATCTTATAATATTTGCTTTCAAGTTGCACTTCTTTTTTGACACCCCCTCTGACTAACAATGGAAGATTACGTTCAGTGGCTGCATGAAGTCCGTGGAATTTCTTCACATATACTAGTACTCTGAAGTGTAGTTTTTACCTGGAATATAGCCAAACCGTCGAGGTTATCGGTCTGTCGAACGCTGTCGTATAGTTTAGACAAATACACCTTTGAAGTGTCGCACATCGCATGCACTGTTCACTATTGTTCTATGTGCACGTGATTACCATCTATGAGTATGCGAACCAGTGTACTCCATTTGGCGCCAAGTTTTGCATTTAGGAAGAATAGACACTGAATAGAGAGAATGCCCACGTCTTTGATATGATTAATTTACCATTTAGATTTTCCCCGTCCCATAGGATACAGTGTATGGTCAGTTTGGGTATGGTTAGTATCATGACTATTACATATAGGAATGTTGGCCTCTGGCAGACATCAATAAATCTTGTCATATGACTTAACGTAGCCTAGAGACTTGTCATGATGTACATGTAGCTATCACAAACTTACAGTTGTTTGGCTGAATAATGAGATCACAAGTCTATAGGTTACACTTTAATCGCTTTGTATAGCAAGTCTGGTTATATATGTGTATGCCTGTGTGTGTCCGTATATGTCTATGTGCTTGTATGTATGCATGTATGTATGTATGTATGTATGTATGTATGTATGTATGTATGTATGTATGTATATATATATATATATATATATATATATATATATATATATATATATATATATATATGTGTGTGTGTGTGTGTGTGTGTGTGTATGCATGTATGTATGTATGTATGTATGTATGTATGTATGTATGTATGTATGTATGTATGTATGTATGTATGTATGTATGCATGTATGTATGTATATATGTATGTATGTAGGTATGTATGTATATATGATGCATGCAGATATGTTTTTCTATTACTACCATATATTACAGTTGGGTATTATTCTCCACTCTGAAATCCCCAAACTCCACAGACAATCCCTTAAACAGAACAGGGACGGTTTGGTAAGATTTAAATGTTTTTTTTTTGTGCATTGAGCAATATACTTTCTGAGCTCAACTTGAATTGGCGGTCGACTGAACGTATTAAAGTAGAATAGCTAGTTGAACATCGCCCTCTCTCAGTTTTCTTTTGTTTTTCAGTACAGTGTATAGTCTTATTTGAATGAAAGCTAGCATAGCCATAACAAGAGGACTATTAAGTAACTCTTGACCAAGTTGTGTTTATATTTAGTGTGTTTGATCATTGAAACTGAATGCGATTGTAATTTCCGCTGTAACTGACTTAGCATAATGCGTCCATTTGCATCTTATCCTGCGGTGTCAGTGCCTTGCTTTCGGACTTATACGTATGTCTAATTATATTTGTTGGCAAGATAATTGTTTATCTTTTCTTAGCTTTGTATAGTTAATTACATTTGTCCACTAGAAAATTTAAAGCCTCAGAAGATGGCTTGTTGCTATACAATCTGATTAAAATCCTATGTAGATGTCGGCTAATCGTGCATTGCTATCTTACCATCGTTATTTTGCCTGAATTGACCTTCTTGGTACATGTTTACATTTTTTAGCCTGATCGCCTCCTCTAGAGGAGGCGATCAGGCTAAAAAATGTAAACATGTACTACGAAGGTCAATTCAAGCTAAATAACGATGGTAAGATAGCAATGCACGATTAGCCGACATCTACATAGGATTTTAATCAGATTGGTTGCTATACAGCCTTCTTATCTGACTACAATGTTGTATTCTGTATGCTGATTATTCTACGTATACAGTTTAAGGGGGCAGAGGCTGGGTTTGGAAGGTTTTTTACTTAGGTGGGTTAATAAAAATACTTACATAAAAACCATGGCTAAAATGATGAAGTAGAGTATTTAAAAGGATTCATGAGTTTGGTGGCATTAAAAAACGTCTCCTGGCGTTCACAGTACAATTAAAAGTTTTCAGCAAGATCGCCGCTGGGGAAAAAAACCGGTCCGGTGCGTTTAGAAAATTTGATTGTATCACATGATAAAAAAACACTCTCGTGACGTCAATGGCTAATAATTTATGTCTTGACCTGTGACCCGTCAAACCATCACTAACCTCACAGTGGAAGCTGACCTGGCGATATACGATGTAAGTACACGGTACTTGTTCATACGTTGTCGTGTTGTTTGGGGTGAATTTTTCAGATACCGCTTTGCTATAAAATGAATGATAATTGAGCTGATATACCTTATTGACCATAAAATGAGGTAATTTAACAGCGAAAGTTGTGTGGCGGATAACGTGTTTGCATCCCCGCACTGAGTACGCTGGTAGCATGTACGAGTGTGAGTGCCAATTGCACCGTTTACTGCGGTCCTATGTGTTACTACAGGCTACGTATACGATCACCAATATATATAACGGACCAAAACTACAATGCTTTGAGTTACTGGTTACTGATTTTGCTGTCCTAGACTAACTTCGAGTCGTCAACGCAATGCCTGCCATACAAGTGCATTGCAGGAAAGCATTGCGTTGTGTTTAAACTTTTTATATAGTTTTAATTGTCATGTGTAATTTGCATAAATAATCAGAGTTTGATAATTAAGCAATATCTTTAGAATGCAAGCTTTAAATTTCAGATAATGTAGTACATGCATTGGTGGAGAAGAAGTGAACGTGTCCTTAAAGCTTGATGTTGTAGATTATAATCTTAATGATTTATTTGCATAATTAATGATTTTTCGATAATTAGGCAATATTTTAAGTATGCAAGCTTAAACTTCCATATAGGGTCATGTAATAATTTTCAAATTAAGGAGGACATCATGATAGGTTTAACTCGGAATTTTGCATTCCAACAATGTGTGTAGAAATAAAAATCTAGTTTTACCCCAATCTGATTAAATCCGATGTGGTGAAAGCGGCTAGATGTCCTTATTTACCTCTATTCATCGTGTTGAGACATTTGTTTTGTTCGGAGTGATCGCCGCGATCGTTTATGAAGGTGGCGATCACTCCGAACAAAACAAATGTCACAACACGATGAATAGAGGTAAATAATAAGGACATCTAGCCGCTTTCACCACATCGGATTTTAATCAGATTGGATTTACCCTTACAGCAGGCATTCAGTTTACAACTGGTTCTGGTTTTATAGCAGTTGCCCACTTTAGGTTGCACATATTCAAACAGCTTCTCATGTTAGTTATCTGTTCTTCTGTATTAAATCGTCTTATGTCGAGTTCGTCCAACTGTGTTACATGCATATCACTGATTATCAGTCAAGTCAATACAATATCTTTACATTCAAATATTCGTATGATGCAGTTATACTAGTCACAAATGCTAATCAGTACGTTTATTCATTTTAATCATTCAAGAATTACAACACGAGTATGCTATAAACCTATTCTTCATAAACCATACTGAACACGCACAAGAAAATATACAACACAAACACACAGTGTACAGTATAGGGAACAAGCTGTATGCTACACTATTATATGCCATGTGTCCGGCCATATTATGACATGATTATTTAGTAAGCTTAGTCGATGGTTTGGAAAAATAAGGACTGGGCAATGGGTAAACTAAATATTTTGAATTATTTTTACTTGAATGAGTCTTGCATGATGCATTACAACCTACATTTTTTGTCACTTGAAAACCAGTTTATGATAAAGACTGTTTTACATTTTGGAATTGTCTTTGAACTTGCGAATTTTGAATTTGAAATTGGAACTATTGAATACTGTAAAAATACATATTATGAATAAAGACCTCCAGCAATTTGCTGCAGTTTGCTATGTAACATAGTATATACAAATGACAAATTAGTGTAGTGGCAGGTTTTGACAAGTTACCCTAAAGGTTATTACGAATTGCTGCAATTTCTATCACCGATTACCTCGGGTATTATGAACTACTCCAAAATGCGTTACAGACTACTGAAGTACTATTAAATGACTACATTATTACAATTTATTGATGTACAGGGTCTGAGTTACAGAAACTGTGGTTTACTTTGGAAATTTTTAATTTGAATATGTATTGTGTCAATATCTAATAGACAACATCATATATATCAAACGAAGAATTGCATCTCTTTATATAAGGATTGATACTTGAATGTTATCTCTACATACACAATGTAAGAGATATGGATGGTATATACACACGTACACATAGTGATGGAAAAACGGGCTGGACCCATTACGAGGCCGTTTAGTCGTTTGCATGTATTGATGTGAAAATACAAATACAAATGTATCTCTCTATTAACTTGTTAATAGAAAATCAGACATGTCATGTGAACGACGGCAACCAATCACACTTCACAAATACACTTTCCATCACATTCAACTAAAGAACATTTTCGTATTGTAATCTCTCTGGTACTACATCAATCAGAAACACAACCTTTGGTATTTGAAATTGTAAAGCTAAATAACATAACATTTGTGTTAACTCACGCTATGGCCATAAATACATACATCATCATTATGAAAACATGCCAACATCTGTGATTGTGTATAAAAACAAAGATATGGTTAAGAGGTAAGATAGCATCTCCCAAACGCTATGAAATTAACACCAGTCCTTCACTACATAATATTCTTTTGAATGCTAGTGAAATTGTTTTCTGTATGCAAAATGTGGTGATGACGTCATCATTTAAGTATCAAAATTGCACGTTTTGGAACTATCAAAACCGGGAGGACAAAGACTCCAGAAATCGCCGAATTGAGACATTATACATTATTTTCGATTGTTATGCTACAATATATATGTAGAAAGAAATTTCTAAATTACTCATTTTCGTTGTATGACTAATTATCTTTATTTTTTACCTATATTTGCATAACAATGGTAACTTCAACATCAAATTTACTAAAAAATGATTAATTTAGAAATTTCTTTCTACCTAGATATTGTAACATAACAATCGAAAATAATGTATAATGTCTCAATTCGGCGATTTCTGGAGTCTTTGTCCTCCCGGTTTTGATAGTTCCAAAACGTGCAAGTTTTGATACTTAAATGATGACGTCATCACCAAATTTTGCATACAGAAAAACTTTTCACTAGCATTCAAAAGAATATTATGTAGTGAAGACTGGTGTTAATTTCATAGCGTTTAGGAGATGCTATCTTACCTTTTAACCATATTATTGTTTTTATACACAATCACAGACCGTAATGTACCCTAGCCACTGTTGAATATATCTGGACTAATACTATATTTGATAACGTGTTATGCTTCACTACAATGCCTAACAGAGTCAATGATCACATTTTAAAATCTTTTCCTGTGATAACAGCTAGCGCTTCACTAATGTCTGCATATTAATCATTGACTTTAAATTGTGTTTCACTTCTGACAGTATCTACTGCACTGTTACACATAATTAGGTTTTTTCTTATATTTGCAATGCTGTGTATTTACGCTCTTCCAAAAATCCACTACATGTTGAAGTAATAGCCCATCTGGTATTTCGTCGATTGCAGGAATGTCTTCCTCAGGAAAGAGACTTTCGATCCTGTATGACAACCTATAAACGAAAACAAAAACATTATCGATTACAAAAAAATTGGTGGATAATGTACTGGTATCGACACCGATTCAATCATTGATCCTATCTCCCACTCTATATCCATCTCCCTTCTTTATGTTCTATCGCTGACCATGTGATTGCCTTCTGGCGAAGTCCGTTTGATTAAAGACCACATCTCCCTCACCCTCATCCGACGTAGCATACTCATATAAACATAAGGACAACGATAAAAGAGTCATTGCTTACGGTTCTTGAGGAACGGCGTCACTGTGTACGCCACGTTTCAGTTCGAGTATGATGAATTCATACAGTAGTTTCAAAAGCCTGTCCATCGTGGTACTGTCAAATTGTATAAGTGTGCGTCGTTCAAGGTTCTTCTTCACATCTTTGGGAATTTCATCTTTGAACTGAGGACGAATGTCTTCAAATGGATCCTATGATAGAGAGTGTTATCATAAGCTTACAATGATGTAGACAATTACTCTTTCATACGATTATTTTTTAAACCAACATGTGAGAAGTATGGTATATGTGTGTGTATATGTTGAGACATATTTGTAATGTGGTTTATGGATATCACATAATATCGTTCACTGTGGAATGCAAATCTGAAGAAGTGTCTCCTGGTCAACACAGAGTATGGCTGAAGGCAGAGATACTACCAAAATGAAGAGCATCTATGTCTCACACAGTTTTTGTTACGAATTACATACATACATACATACATACATACATACATACATACATACATACATACATGCATGCATGCATACATGCATGCATGCATGCATACATGCATACATACATACATGCATACATGCATACATCCATCCATCCACACATACATACATACATACATACATACATACATACATACATACATACATACATACATACATACATACACACACACTGATAGCGCGCGCACATAAAATGATACATTTTATCTCACTGTGAACACAATCCAACATCACTGACGGACGAGAAAAGGAAGATTCAAACACAAAACTGTGTTCAAGCGCGAGCCATCAGTTAGTATTTTGTTTGTGTAATTTGTAACAAACAAGGTTGTTAGAGACGTCAAAATATGGTGTCGCCAAATTGAAACTATAGTTTCTTATTTTTGGTAATATCGCAATGTAAATTAAGTAAAATAAAATCATTTTTTAATGAACAACTCTCCCTGTTTGGGCAGATTACTTGCAAAGGAAAATAAAAAACAATCTTACCAGTCCTCCTTCGATCAGTTGTTTTGTTTTTTCAACCTCACAGATATTCCACAGACTTAATATATTTGTGAGCTTGCACGTCTTCCTCGCCTTGTAGAAATCAGATTTATGAAAAGTAGCTTAGGTAATCATGTCGAAATATCAATTGCAACTGGATTAGATATGGCAAGTACGGCAACAATATTTCGATACTTTAGGTCTATACATGCCTACATTATTTTATTGCTCTTTTCTAATAGTACAATATTAAATCAAATAGCCAATCACAGATAGCCTACCTATAATCATCCATGTCGGTTTTTACACGAATGTTTTAGTTTACAGCAGGTAACCTACCTTTTCACTCAGAATACCATCGTTTTCTTGTAAACGTAATGCTTCTGTCAGGTACTCCTGAATAAGTTGTCCTGGTTCGCCTCCTGACGAATTTAGTATGACAATGGCAAGATCCAAGGCTCTTAATGATGTGTGAAGGTCAGGTAAGCTGAGACGTTCACGGAATTCTGTTATGATCTCGTTTTCCAACTGAGGCGGAATGTCGGTCTATTAGGGTAATATAGATAACTAGTCAGAACGACTGATTGTGACAGCGACCGCACATGGCCCAAAATATATGTATACACCATATACGCAACATTCGAGGAAAGTTCAGTCAAACGTATTAATACAGTTGTATTGTTTACTGCTATCAACGTATATAGTGAGGTGTGTGATAAAATAGCACCTTGGTTATGAGCTCAACGTTTAGGTCTTGTAAAGAAGCCGTACTACTATTGATGTACAGTTTAGTATTGTAGAGATTCCCATCTAGAGTTTTAAAAAAACTATATTGTTGCTGACACCACATTTACCACGATCTCTTTGTTTTGACACACATTGTTTGTAGAGACACCGAGATTGTGGCAAATGTGATTTTATCATAAGAGTGTTTTAATAAACCTTGTATAAGTTCCAAAACGGTGAAACACATGTATATCTGGTTGTGTACTAATTAGTATACATAAACCTTACAGGCTATTTCAAATCCGTTGCAGTATTCCCCAGCTTTGTAAAACAAATAGCTTAGCATAGTTATCGCACAATGCGGGGATAGTTCAACAGTACATGCCGGCAATTCAACGAACTTTGACGATCATCCTTGTAAGAACTTCAATATTACTTGTTGAATATATACAGGTTGTGACGAGGACGACTATTATTTATCACAGTGGCGTCCTTGATGAAGTCAACATAGTCTCGAAATGTCAGATAAATAAAAGATTTGAAGTGGAAGTATTGGTTGTTGCCAGGCTTATTGTTTGGCTAAATATAGTTGCTAGGGTATACACACCTGTGGTATCAATAGTCGTAGATGTTTAAACACTGTCTTATCACAAATGCTGTCACCATATGTGAAGATTATAGTCTACAATAAAACATAGAGGAGTGTATGTTAGAAATTGCATAAACTTACGAAATTTAAACGCAGGGGATCCTCTTGGTCGTGATTGAAAGGAATAAAGTGTGGTACATGTAGCTAATGTATGGCACATGGCGAGATGAAATGACGTCATACTCTTAACAAAATTGAGTTGTCTTAAAGGGGAATTACCTCTCTCTGAACTCGGCTTTTTCCTTGCACAAACTTGGTAATGATTTGTCTTTCTAAGCCTTCAAAGTTGTAATCCAGACATGTTCCCCTTCCCATTTCCAGAGAATAATCACAGTAAGCTATCACAAGGGGTTCTATGTCCTCTTCTGCATTATAAGCTATCAAATGTGCCTCGGTGACATCTGTCATCTTTACAACTTGACTAACAGTGCTATAAATGAATTCAAAGTTAGGTTTAAGAGCAGCACAAAGTAAGGTACAGGAAAAAATAAACGAAGACCATATATATTTCAAATGAAAATTCATCTGTGTTGGCAAATCATAGTATTGAATTAATCTTTCATTCCAAACACAATCTTGAACATTGTACATGACATTCTCGGTCAACAGATATGTTTTTGTAACTGTTCATTTATATGGACGAATATTTTTCCTGCGTAACTATGGAAGCTGCAGTATCTTACTAGTTACGTTAGTACAGAACTGTCACCTTGCTATAAAGACCATCTTATGACAGCCTCCCACGGTGACTGCTTTACACAGGTATGTCTGTAACCATGTTTGAGATAATAATGTTTTGAATTCAGGCTTTTGAGCCTTCTTGATTACTGCTCCATACTATGTATACCATGAATATATCAATTAAGAGAATGCCATTTACCTTAAGTCAAATCCTTTGAAATTTGCATAGGCATAGAGGAACTGATTCTGGATTGTAACAAGAGCATCCACGACACCGATCGACAAAGACCAGACTTCAGTTCCGACACTGGTAGGTAATATTTCTGATAACGGCATGTCCAAGGGGTCTTGTTCAGAATAGAAGTAACATTCCTGTACCTTCAGACCTGTAACAATCATATGATAGGATAACTGGATGTGTGAAGATATAACGGTAACTAAATGTTAACTGTAGGTGCTCATCATATAGCGTTTTATTTTACTAGCGTAGCATTCATTTGTCATGTAGTATCATTTAACACAATTTGTTCTTTAAATGCGATGAGAAAGCAAACAGTGGTGGATGTTATGCAAATGCGCCTAATTAATATACAATACCTTTCCGAAGAATGTGTCTTCAATCTAATCTGCGTGAAGTAGTTTTCAATATAATATTTATAAAATATAGATATCGTAATACTTATTATCCAAACAGTATCCGCATTTCGCTCAAGAAGTAAAACTATTGTAAAAGTATTGTTTATTTAATTACGTCCACGTTATATATAATGTATAATAATCGAAAAGCAACACAATTTGTAGAGCGATAGAGTGTGGTAACTAAATGAACATCAGTTGTAACATGATGTGCACAAACAAGTCATGACAATCTAAACCATTTGTAAAATTGAACATTATGACTGTAAGATTATCTAAAGACGTTGATAATGACAACACACGTATATTGCAATGTTCTCATATGTATAAACCCTCCCCTCTACTAGTAGATCTATTGTGACAAATGTATACTTCTGAAGATTGTATGATTCTTATACATAACCCATCTACTTTGTCTCGGCCCGGAAACCAGACATTCACGGGCCCACAGGGAAGAACTTCAGTCACTTTCAAGGGTCTACTTCACATTAACTAAAATGAACAGAATTAGCTAAAATTCTAACCCTTCTACATGAAGGGTATTATAGATGAATAATGACAAGTAAATGTATTTGTACAATAGCCTACTTAAAACACGACCTGCAAAAATGAAAATTTCAGTTTTAATCAAACGAACCTGTAAGCCCCTCTTCTAGCATTGGTCGTTTCAGTAGTTTCCAAGCACTTGAGAAACTTTGAACCAATCGATGTAAGCGTCGATTACCTAAAATAGTAATATTAATGTCTGGACAATAATTGTGGCAACGTATTCATAAACCCTGCAGGACATAGGGATTCATTGAGTGTTTGCGGAAGACCTATTAAGGTTTGGGTTGTTTATTCAGAAAAAGATTTTATTTTTAAAAGGGGATACACAACACAAGATTTACTAGTTACGTGGACCACATTATATATGTGTTTCACTACCAAGTTTTCCTATAATTTTTTTCCTAAATTTTGGACTTGAATAATGTTTAATTGTGACATGATGTGCACAAACAAGTTAGGACAATTTGTAAAATTTAACATTATGACTGTAAGATTATCTGATAGTGACGACACACGTATATTGCAATATTCTCATGTGTACAACCCCTCCTCTACTAGTAGATCCATTGTGACAAATGTATACTTCTGTAGGTTGTCTGATTCTTAAACATGACCCATCTACTATGTCTCGACCCGGAAACCTGGAATTCAAGGGCCCACGGGGAAGAACCCGAGTCACTTTCGTGGGTCTACGTTCACATGTGCATGATATTTATAGAAGCAATAGAATGTAACGTCTGATGAAATACTTATATCTTTGAAGGTTTACTGTTGACTATAACTTTGCATATTAAAGTGTGTATGTGTAATGTAATGTTTTTTCCAGCTTTAGTCACAATCCGCCATAAAAGGTATGGTGGTAATATTTCAACATTTAAAACTAACCGTACTGATCCAGAAATGTACGTATGGTTGAACTTGCATCGAATTTTGAGTTCGGATCATTCTTCGATATTCTCAGGTGAAACAAACGCTTCAGTAAGATCTGTAATTCCACAATGTCAGGGAGGTATCGAACTGCACATAGTTTGTGTTCCTATATTTGATATGGAAACAAAACATTAGAAGCGAAGCACTTTAAAAGCCTCTTAAGATATATTTAACTGACGAACGTTATCCTAATACTAGTGTATTTTAACAGTTTTATGACATCCAGAAACAATCATGCCCTTAATTACAATGCAGCAATAGAAATACCAACAAAACACTTAACTGACAAATCGCATCTAATCCAATTTGTAATTTATACAGACGTTCAAATCAAACAATCACTACAACAACTTTCAGTGCAATATACAATTCTAGCATAATGTTGAATGCAGTTCGTTTTGTTTCTCAAGCCAAAATAGCTTTCAATCTCTATACCAGACATTTTTCGACATTTTTGGTTTTAACAAACTTAGAAACAATAGAATAATAAGAAGCCTGTCATGAAATGAAAGTCCAATCGATATCTAACTAGCTACCTAATGCATTTGTTTTATGAACGTATTTCGTGATATTCAACGTAAGCTTAACCTAATCTACTCGCTTCTTCAAACAAACAATTTGAAGGGCACTGTGTGTTAACCTTATTTAATGGAGTGGAAAGTCGTCGGTAGATGTGATGATGTAGAGTTTAGAAAAAACACTCCCATACACCCTTACCGATTTCATGAACTCGGACAATACTGGATAGTTTACTTTATTGTCCTGCTCCTGGATTCCTTGCAAGATGCCTTTAAGATGTCTGAGAGACGGTCTGGCCTGATATCGCCATAGGAATGGAATCAAGAATACTGGCTGCACGATATTTTTACAAGGACGGTCTTTTTCAAACAATGCTACAGAAAGTAGGCCAGTCTCTGTAAAGATAGAACGTAGTGTGGGCATATTGATTGACGTGTGAATTAATTCATTCATTCATTCATTCATTCATTCATTCATTCATTCATTCATTCATTCATTCATTCATTCATTCATTCATTCATTCATTAATTAATTAATTAATTAATTAATTAATTAATTAATTGATTGATTAATTAATTAGTTTTAATTAATTAATTAATTAATAAGTAAGTAAATGAATGAATGAATTAATTCATTAATGAATATGAAATTAAGCAAAACAGACGCTACCATAAATTGAAACGTATGTGCCTGGAATTACTCGAAATCTTTTTGCTCATTACACTTTTTGTTAGTGAAATCCTTAACTATTACAGTGACTGTAATGATTTACCAGAATATACACAACTTTACGTAAACAGTTATAAAGTGATCAGTTGAGAATTTTATTTTCATTGTTAACTAAATTTAATTTGTAGATATGTTGTATTTCTGCTAAGTCCTGAGCTGTTTACACACATTTTGTATATCATGGACGAGAGAGAAGAGTTGCACAAATAAAAACAGTAATTTGCCAATACAATATATCATGTACACAGAAGCTAGTTACCAAGTTCAGCATCTTCAGCCATTAATATCGTGGTTGCTTCTAATTTCTTTTCCAGATTCTGTTGAAATGAATAAACGATATATCTACAGTGATACATACCAACATATAGTCTATTGACAACCACCACAAAATAAAGCAACTCGACTGAATCTACATTTCTGAAAAGAAGCATCGTGATATTTTGTATAGTTTGCACTTTGTGATATATTGTAAATACAGGGGTGGTGTGAAATTGGCAAATCCAACCAATCAAGGGACTTAAACCAACCAAAGAAACGTAATACCAAAAGCATATACCACTTCTGTTCTTTTGTTACAAATACCACTAATGGTATTTGTAATTAACACTAATAAGCACATAATTTGAAATAAACTTTTTTAAAACGGTATTCAGCTGGAAACAAAAAAATTATTATACCATGGATCGCTTCGAAAATAGCCATATGTGCATGTTATCATGCTTACTATCCCGGAAGACAACTTTCCTTTAAAAGTATTTCGATAATAGAAAAACATGTCAATGAAACAATTGTGGAATTAATACAGATATTCTTGAAATACTCAAGAATATATATATAAATATATGTGTGTGTGTGCAAAAATGGCAACCAAATAAAATACGCATCATCACATGAAGAGTTATATATGTATATATATCTCCATGTGATGATGCGTATGTTATTGGTTGCCATTTTTGCTTTCAAAGTTTGGAGGGAGCTTCCATATTTTCTGACGTGTAATCACGTGTCATTCTAGACCAGTCATCTCGCTAATGGCACGTATGTGTTACATACCTCTATAGCAGGACCAATAATATTGTGTGCAAATATATGCTCCCATTTACTTCGATCCTCTTTCGAATTTAGTGTAACATCATAATTATAATCTGTAAATAATATACAATGATTAATTAGCCTCGTTCCAGTACCACCACCAAACATTTAAACTTGCATTTCTAACACATTATGGACATGTTAAGTTGTTAAATTTATTTTCTGGCTAATACGATTGTTACTTTATTATCACACTGTATGTGGATATCATTCTTATTTACATTCATTTGCATATATACAATCGTACGGTTTAAGTTAAAAGATACCTAGAAAATGTTAGTAATAAATTCAAGTGACACATGAGAATTTTCATTCAAACACATAAGGAGGATAAATAAACATGAATATGTCTCTATGTACTATATAGATATCGGCAAAGGAAACACATTTCAGATCTATTCTGTTCTAGGTCACACTAGTGTTTTGTACGTAATTTTATGATAACTATACACATACATTTACAAAGTTTTGAAACAAAAAGCAACTGATTATCACATTGAAACATTGTTTTATATCTATTGAAATCATTTGTTAACAAAAAACACTATTTGACATCAGTACAGCTGTCCCTGTTATGCATCCCTAAGCAAAACACAAATGTACACGAATAGCACATGACTATAAATGCCAAACTTTTCAAAGATGATTAAACAATTAATTAAAAATACCTGTTTGTTCACAAGGTGGCGTCATCATTGAACATAGAACGAGATGAAGGGTCAAATTGGCTTCTTCTTCACTACGTCCAATAGCTTTAGCTAAGAGCTGTACATCCATTTTCATATGTTGACTTAGGAAATCAACTACCTCTTCTGATGAAAGCGAGGACTTGCCTTTTAGATGGATGAGGTCTTTTACTTCCTAAATGAAAGTAATATTCTAATTATTATAATATGCAATGTGCAGAGGGTTGCAGTTCGATATCAATCAATATAAGGCCCCGAAAAGTTAAAATTAACAAATATTTTGAAAGGCAACCACAATCTATCAGAAAATACCATTTGCTTTGTAATGGGAATACAATTTCACGAAGACAACACAAACACATCTTCTGAATATTGCTTTGTGTTATGTTTATTGATACTTTGATAATCATTAATTGGCAGTCTTTGAACAATTATTTGCTGCGTCTAAGTATTGGCATTGGGAATGGGTTAAACATCTACAGCGAATACTGAGGGTTTAGGAAATGAAGATGACGACACATTTGATTGATTTTAATTAATTGATTAATTTCATTGATGTCTGATAAAGTCTTGTTCTAGTACTAACATTGCTCATGCTTGTATACATCACACTTACTATGTTACAGCATCTTTTTATCATCGGGTGTAAAATGTGTAACTCGAATAAGAGTACCAAGTATTATGAATATTTTCAAGTACCTTTGGGTGGTGTATACATCCGAAAAACATTGCCGCATGAGTTATGAATCGTAGGACAGCAAACGACACAGGGCGAACCTTTCTACAGCTAACGGGAACTTCTTCTTTTCGTTCTTCTGGTTTTCCAATAATATGTCCTGTCATTGGTAGCTCCTCACTGTTAAGATTTAAAGACATAATCACATGCGAATGCACGATCACAAGAAACTTGAAAGTGTAAGGTATTATTTGATTGGAATGCTAACCAAACTGCGTCTAGTAGTTCGGAATTTTGTTATTGTAACATACCAAGTGAATACTAATACGATTTTCGATTTGACTACAGTGATTGTATCGTCAAATATATGCCACAGTTCCTTAGCGTGGTGGTCATAGACGGTCACATTCAATTAATAATATGAAGGTACACATATCCATTTATTTCAACCACAACGATGACAAATAATGTACTTACTCCCTGGCGATTGTATTGTCTTTTCGCAGTTTATGCATCTCCCCTCCAATTTTAGCACCACATTGACAAACCCCTCCAACCCAGGCCTTACCACATTCTCCAATATAGTAGGGATGCCCGTTGGGACAGGCTTTGATAAAGAAAAAAATGGAAATTCAGTAGGTTACTTCAACATTTACTAAACAACAAATTTGAAATTAGAGAGTATTTGCGGATGTAGATATATTTATATCAACTTAATTTCCAAAAGATGAACAGGATACATACGGAATTACTTATTACTTACATTACATTCGCACCTATTTTGTATTAGTGAGCTTTATACAAATTGACATTTCTTCTCCCTTCGGTTTTTTCTGTCATGTGATATTTTAAAAGGATAATTATGGCATGCCGTCAACCTCTTAATACTTTAATACCTGTAACCTTTACGGGTATAAATGACAGTTCCAATAAGTAACTTAAACTTTACCTACCATACCAGCATCCTGCTTCCTCAGTAAATGCTCGTCTCAGTGACAGGAAATCGTCATCTGGCATGCTTGGAAGATATGAATCCTTTAACGAGAGCATGTTTACAAAGCTTATTTGCATAAACAGAATATCATTTCTTAGAATCTCATGTTCAATTTAACAGATTTGATGAACCTCTATATATGAGCCATTTCCACGGTGGTTTAGCGCGAAATCTTCGGATTTATATACGTTTACTTTCTAGATGTCAAATCCATTATGCTTTGAGATATTTGTTATTTAAATCTCCATATATGCCAGTTCTTGTAAAAATTGATCTTTCATAAATAACATAATAAGAAAAGCATCGTAAAATGAAAACAAACTATTGTGTTTAATTATTTTTTTCATACGAATTCTAACTACAGATGTGCCTTTAATTAATTGTCTAGTAGACTGAGTAATAAGATATACTTCCTTTTGAATGTAACTTAATCCAAGTATCTGTTTTTCAAACTAACCATTGTTCATTACAAGGCCAACCAAATAGCTTTGATATTCCTGTGATAAAGTTAAACCCTACAGCATTAGTAAATCAACTTGCCTTTAACATGGCTGGTGAATCCATTAATAAGAACAATGGTTCCAGTGGTCGTCCTTTGACTGTAACACGCATCACAGCATAGAAATGAACTAAAAGTGATGTCAACCACCGATCTATTGATATACGTTGTGTTGGCAATAGGAAAAAGCCATCCTGTGGCTGGTCTCTCTCCAACACCCCATCAAGGAACTTGAAGAAAGAGGAACTGTCCTGTGAAAGGGAAGTTATATACAAAAGAAATGAGGAATGTACAGTATAAGCAGCACTGCGTCACGAAGGGGAATGTTAATCCAACAATAAAGATATGTCCTTGAACTTTGGGTTCTGCTGAGTCATGTCATGATCTTACGTAATTTTTGCTCGATTGATAAGAAACACTAAATTGATACTTATCCTCGCCTCTATTGCTCTAGCAGTGGTACACTGGCAAATAAGTACTTAGAGTCATAAGTACTCATTGCTCACCTAATACACACAGTCACATCTGCCAAGACCAATGAGGAACAGTGTCCAACTGCTAGAACATTAAAGGCGAAAAATAATTCCAATTTCATGAAAGTGAAAATCATGTAATGTGAAAATGACTGCAGAACCAACCGTTTACATAAAATACCCTTACTTCCTAGAGTGGTGTTCTTATTACGTCTAACACCTTATCGCAATTAAAGTCTTTTTTACCGAAAGCGACATACACTGCTTTAATAATAATTATATACTCGCAATTTTTACATCTCGTACATGTAGACCAAAATTGCCTCTTTATAAAACTCAGGCGATTGCATTTATACATCTCATTCAATGTGTATTATTGCATCTATCAATGAATATTACCGTTGAGTCCCAAAGAATGCTGAATTTGGTTTCATCCCGAAAGTATTTGCTCATCTAAGGGTATAAATGAAACAACATTAAAGCACACACATTAGGGTTCATGATTTAAAACGATATTGAAGATCACCTTTTTATAGTATTAGAAAAGAACCTTGGTTCACATTGCTGAAGGCAACTTTCATTCTCACATCGAGAGTTTCCCATATGAAATGCTCAATAGAGAAATATTCACTTCAACTATTTATACAGTGCACTGTTTTCAAAAGCAACTGAAAAATTGCAGTTGACAAATTAAAACACATTATCTTGCTATACAACGGCATGGTTCATGTGTTTTGCATGCTATTGATTTTTTCAGTAAATGAAAGGTCAGAAAATATAATTAGCATTACATACATTCGCTCCCTTTTAATATACCAAATATTCTTACCAGTAATCGTCTTTCGATTTCTTCAAAACAGATAACACTTTGATGGAACAATGCAAGTAGAAGGCATACCTGGACATGACCTCGTCCGCAAGTGGACATTAGTCTCTGGAAATGGACAATCAGCAACATCAAAAGCAGGAAGACAAAATAACCACACATTGTGATATAATGTTATATGTCCTATCCGAGTGTAGTCTGTATGTGTTCAATAACAATGACTTCAAGTGGCCGTTGACAAAGGTTTAAGTTGCAGAGTTTGCATGTCTCTATATGATAATCCCTTTCAAATCCAATACCTAATCTTTAGTCCCCCTGATAAACACTATTATTTGATTACGCATATACCCATCACACATGTCTATAAAACGTTGTAATTTCATTTCGTTAACTAAACTGGTACTTTCGTTTCTCAAACTTACTTTTAAATGTGCTTCAATTTAAGGACAGTAAAACTATACATTAGGAGAAAGGGCAAACCTTTGTTACTGCTACTATATCATTTGGCATGCATTGTTCATTTCGGATTGATGCTATTGTCTGCTTTACTTCGCTGTAATATTTCCCGCGAACAGCAAATGGATCGAAATTTGAGACCTGTACAATTGGAGTAAAACATTATTTGTGGTGACATATTTCAAAGCAAGTTATGTGAATACTTAAGGCTTGATAATTATACATGGTTTCTGGTCGGACATTCATATTGCCATTTTATACAATTGTTCGCTGTACGTTTAAAATGATTAAGAGCGATGACCTTGGCTTTTGCTTTTGATTTTAGCTAATGTTTACCTCTTTCCCTTCCTTCAAAAATGGAGGAATTATCCAGTTCAGTGCTTCGTCCTCTTTTATCTTAACAAGGTAGTCCGAGCTGTATCTACGACAAATCTGCTTCAGAAGGAAACTCGAAATGTGTACAGACTTGGGTGCGTTGATGATACTCTGTGCAGTGGTCATACCAATCAGTACGGAGTGGTCAGGTTTGATTATTTGTCCACTCTCATAAATCTCGTGGATTTCTTTAGCCAATGAGCAGAGACCAAACCGAATGATGGCGACGTCCTGGATATCTTGTACTAGTAAAGATCGTCCTTCTGTAGAAGCCTTTAGTTGCTCTGTATATTTTTCAAGTCTTCCCCAAGCCTCCTCTAAACTTTCGTAAACACCTTTTCTGCTTACGAACGAATCCTATGAAAAAATATTTACATCTTATAATTTCATATAACCTTCATCATATTATAAAGCAAATAGTAACAGCCTTATAATTGTCGACATTGCAGTTGTTCATGTCCTTGTACTTGATTGTAGATAATTATGTCGTCTGCAAAATTGCCCCCATTAACACTGAGGTAATGTGTATGCCGAAAGCCAGTTTGATGACCAAGTTGTAATGAACAACTCACCTCGATGCATTGTGAGTACAGCACGACCAACTCTACCAATGACGCGTTTGCTCCATAAGGATCGTTATCCATATCCAAGTCCAATTTTAGGCATTCGTTGAAGTGAGATTGTAAACACTTTTCAGTTTTTTCCTTCCTGTGACACATTTCGATCATTTTATATAAAAGTAATTATCATAATAGTGCATTTACACAAACACAGACTTAACCTAATCCTAAATGTATTGTGTCATAAAGATAGATACCATGGTCGAGTGGTTTTGAAGTAATACAACAATTTTTACATAATTATGAATGTTTTCTTTAATACTTTTCTGCTTGTATATTCTTGCCACATATTTATTCATACTACAGCATATTGTTCATGTGCAAATGGCGTTCAATACATACGATTGACATTAATTCAAAATTTTATTTTTTTCCTATTATAAGAGTCATTTCCATGTTCTGTCAAGAGAAAACACCATCGATATTCCACCACACTTTAGTGCTATCGCAATATCATGTAAGGCAATGCATGAACAAGCTAGAATCACAAATCTTGTTCTTGTATTAGTATGAAGGCATTTAGCTTGCATCTGCTATAACAAGGAAGAAATACCCACCCGCATGTAAGCAAAAGTTGCAACATAATGGATCGGACGACGGGAGACGTATCATTACAAATTTCAACGGGTGACCTCTCGGGTTTGTATAGCTCGCTTTCTATAGCTATATATCCGAACAGCTTGTCTATCATTCCATTGTCAACTGTTTGAATTCCCTCACTCTTGAGATAAAAGGTTGACACCAATTCGAGAAGGAACAGGCTACAACGATGTTGGTATACCTTTAACTCGTCGATACTGGAAGCAAAGTAGATTACAATACATTGATGATATATGTCTACTAGTACTTTTAATATCAGTAATACGAAAAGGTTTGTACACTCCTCTCCCAGTCCCACTCCCCAGCATGTTGTCATGCCCACTCACAACTGACATAAATTTCCCAAAATTAAATCTAAGTCAAATTTATCCGTGTTGGACATTATAATACCTCACCCTCACACTTATAAACACTCCAACTGTTGTGCTATCTTTGTTTACACATATAAATTGTCACTTACTTTCTCTCGAAGGCTTCATCACGACTTTCACGAATTTCAGATGATTTGTGAGGCTCCGCCTTGAAACAGTCCTTGCAATATGGTTTTCCCAAAATTATGATTAGTGTTTTGGCCAATTTATGTTCACCAGCTAAGCAGGTCTGTTCCCTTTATATGAAATAGAAAAGAGTTTGTAAATTAGACACGTGATGAAATGATTTTGCTCAATCCATTGTCTTAACGCACACTTCACCCAGCAATTGTTATAACGTAAGCAAGTGTAAACTCTTGACAAATACTTGTTCATAAATATTACTTCTCAGTAGCCTACTAAGTGCATAGTAATAATATTTATTGATTTTTAAAAGAAAAGATAATCCAGAGTTCAGAACATCTGGATCCCTTACCTGAACAGTCGTTTTATAATGTTATTGTTGCATGTCTTCAATAACCTTTCGACCTTCTTTAAATGATCAATCTTGGATACCTTTCTTTCTTTCAGCAGAGACTGAATGTATAGAAAATAATTAGATGTTATTCCTCAATATTTTCCTTCGTTCAGCCTGGGGAAATGCGAGTGACCTAAAGGGGCGTTTGTCAATACGAGTCGCTAGACAAGTATTTTTACGGCAGAATGAAGAATAATATTGGAGAATAACATAATTATACCACTGCCGATAATATCAAAGGAAAATCGGGGAAAGTAATGGCAATTTTGAACGTTTTGACTCGTATTTCGAACACAGCAGAACCAGTGACGTAGACATGCCTTGTCGTGACGTAGGATGACCAGATATGTGCCATGCGCATTTTTTTATACACACATATATGTTGACGTTTCACTATTTAGTTCATTTTTCGCTTCATGCCTTGTAATACATTTAATGAACTACTTTGAGGACATATCATTTTTTTCAAACGTCTGACCTTCCTTACCTAAAACGATTAATTCTACAAAAGATTTGCATTTACCTGAAAAAATCTGAATGGATATCTAACGTCATTATCTGTAAGATCTTCATCCGATGGTGACAAATGCTCCATGAATAGTCGAATCATTGAAATTGCATTCCATTTGATTCTAGATTTATGAGACAAAAAAGGAAACCCTGCTTGTCCACGCTATTATTCACTTGGTATAGCCATGGATATTAGACACTCCATAAATCTATAGTATAGATACATTGCATATGTTGATACACTGTGAAAAACACACGTTAAACATACACATTTAAGCTTTATAAAAACAAACATATTCGTATTGTATATTCGAACATCCATTGTTTTCGATATGAGGTTGACCACGCCACATTACATCTAAATGTAATAAGTCGTCGCTTGTTTACAATAACACTGTGTGTGAAATTAAGGACCGTTCAGGTCAAGTCAAGTTTTAGTTCCTGTCTTGAAATTTGCTGCATAAAGATAGCATCCCTGGACATAGATAATGGAAATATTATAGGTTATATGACTTCGGTGCAAGGATAACCGAACACTTCGGTACGCGTCGTGCTGATTGTATCCTTGACCTCCAACCATATAACTCAATATCAAGGCTATAATACATAGCATTCAACGGAAGTCCCACACAGACAGACAGACAGACAGACAGACAGACAGACAGACGTGTAGGCGGGTAGGTATACATACATACATACATACATACATACATACATACATACATACATTTCTACTGGCGGTACGGGGGGACGCACATTTTCTAGTTATATTTCGTGTAGGTTTGAGGTGGTAAAATCGTGTATTTTACTTAACGAATATTTCATTTACCTGCAGGAATTTATCAGACCAGATGAATTTGCGCTAGTTATGTCATGTACATTCTGTATGCACATTTGTTGCGCAACAGCTCCTATATTGGGAAGTAAAACATTAAGCCACTTTTTACGATATGACGCCTTCATTAGTTGGGATTCGTCAGGAATTAGCATTTCCAAACAATGGTCAAGGGCAATGACATCTACATCCTGATGGACAACAAAAGAGAATAATTAGTGCAGCCAAAAATCCGACCAACATGTAATCTATATGCTGTTATACCAATGCAAATACATGATACATCTGATATCGAACTGGGTTACCTCTACCAAGAGATTTCAGATCACACTATATTTCTAGGGGAAGACATACGGCTATAATATATGTGTTGCTAGAAACTTGTATGTATATCATTTCCTTTCCATTTTTTTAATTTAAAAAAATGAAATGTGATTCTCACCATTTCGTCAATTCCCTCAAGGGCGTTTAGTTCGCCAAGTACGTCCGGCATAGTTTGTAGCAAGCGACTAAAATTGTCAAGTCGTCCTTTAACATTACGGTATGCTAGGTGTATATCCACAAGGTTAACACGGTGATTCTCTCCTGGCGTCTCGGTCAATTCAGGAGGACTTGGAAGAGTTTCCCGTGCCCTCTTCAAAATGAGTTGGGCGGCTAACTATAAGAAAATAAGGAAATAATGCATATTTTAGTATTTCGGGTATACAACTAATGATTAGAAATATAAATATGCAAATTATCATCCTGCTGTTGGTGAATGACATATATGAACTATAGAAATAAGAAAATGTCAAATCAAGTGAAGATAAAGATGAAAGACTTAAATGAAAACGCATGTTTAGGAACATAAGGTAAGATAATATTTATTACATTACATCCCTTAAGAAATTAGCGCTAAAAAGTCTTATTGCTTAAGTGACCTTTATTCGCGCTTACTGTAAAGGAAAACTGATACAGTACTACAGAATACCTTATATTCATTTGAGTCCTCGGATTTGTAAACAATATGGATGAAGTCGTGCAAATATGTATCCAGTATTTCATCCCAGTCAGTATCTAAGTTTTGTAGATGGTCTGTGATCGTGCGACCGATGGAACCATTTTTTAGGATATTCCACAATCGCAGTCCTAGTCTTTGGGACTGATCATCACCTGAAATAAATGTTTGACAATATTACTACATTTTATGTGTATGTGACATGATAAACGGTTTTATTTACTTGCCAAAACTGCAGGTTTTCTGGGCACTATGAGCAGTCTTTTCAACAATAACAATAATAATCAAATGCATAACCTAAACCTCAAAAAAAACTGTCTTTGAAAAGAAAGATTTGTTGATTTGACGAAATGAATAAATGAAAGCAATATACTTAAATCATGGTGTACAATCTACTGGATAATGCCAAACGTTAATAGTTTGAACACCAATATTGAATCTAAACATAAGTACTTACATTGCAAGTTTTCTGCTGAATGTATAACTTCGTTGATAGCCTCGAGAACAACCCACGTGAATGGAAATTTCCAGTTTACTATGGTCTTCATTTTGTTGCAAACATCCGGAGTAGGAACCTTACGTGACAGTGAGTGGTCCAATAAGCTGTCAATGTATATGGGTGTAATAGTATCATCTTCGAACAAGGAAAGCCACATTGAGTAGTGCCCTTTGGATCCTCGTTTAAATGTGTTCAGTTGCTGGAGGCCATTGTTTTTGTTCATGTATGAAATCAACTCTGCCAACACTGGCGCAATTTCATTGCATAGTTTAAGAATGAGAGTTTTCCTTACTGTACCACCAGCGATCAAGGCACTTGGTGAACGGACCTCGTTATGAGCCCAACGGGTACCTTTGCCAATAAGGTTGTTCTCTCGTTGCTTCAGTAAACCGCAGAGGCGTTTTGTCACAACCTTTGAAAATGACTTTGATTCTAGTTAACAAATGCATACAAAACATACGATTATAATCACAAAATTTAAATGTGCCAAACTATATACAAAACTAGGGCAAACAGTACTTGTCTGTAATCATTACCATTTTGTCAACCCCCCCCCCCCCACCCATTATATAGTTAGAGTCCCTGGTAGACTAAGTTTGGAAATGAAGACTACAAGGTACAAGGTACAAGGTACTAGACAGTGAGTTAATGTTGATTAGTATAGAACGTCCTGGCTAGAAAGTATTTCCTAAATACCAAAGAATTTCAAATAAACTGAAGTATGTGTGTTGGGGGTTGGGTGGGGGTTTAAAACGTCCATGCTGAAGTAAATTGTGTTAAACGCATTATATGTTGAGCGATACAATATTTAGTAAGGCAGAAATAAGCTGTGCGCTGTTTCACACCTAACAGCGATCATTATGCCTGTCGTCTGGTGATCGCTGCAAAGCGTGGCACACTAAGCATAGTTTCTAAAACGTCTCATTAGGCCTGTTAACTGAGCATCATCCATCAGCAATCATGTATTTTCTTCTCCCTGAACAGCGTTTCTGTGTATATTCTAGCCTAGTATGCAATTCAAGTAGTATGTCATCTCTTTAGTTAGATCAATTAGCACAATAAGACATTTCTAACAAACCAGTGATAGATTTTCTTAACAGGAGATGGGTACCGGCTTACTAAATACAACCAAGATGAATGCTTTGGCTAACGAACAGTCTAAGTAATAGAATTATAACTGAACAAGGAGACATTTTCCCTTCGACTATAAGTGGAATCGTCACTGGACATATGAGCATGCACTTATCATAATTGTATTTGATGCAGAGCGAATGTTACATTGGTGAAGACATTGTTTTTAAATATGCCTCAAACAGCATGTTAGTTGACCAAGGTGAAGCCAGATGTTTCTTTATTGAAAAAGTTGTGTCTGGTAACCCTAAATACATATCACCAGTTGCATACAGGAAATTTCTACATACTCGTAAATAGCTGGTCTGGCTACGCCGAGCAGCATTTTCCAAGGAAACAATAGACTTGTTTAGATACAATAATTGAGTCGAATGTGTTTTTGGCGATAAGGTTATAATGGCTGCATAGTCATCAAACTCTTTTCCTACCTGAAGGGAAACCCGGTTTCAGTAAGTCCTGAAGGACACTCACTATGTCTTCTTTGGACAATTGATGAGATCCTTCCGTCTCGTGCTGGTTTTCTATTTTACCTACTGCACTTTGGACACACATTTTAAGGATAGCAGTATTATCTATATCGCCATCGTCTTCGTTCAAAAGAATGCCACTAGGTGACTTGAATGCAACACGTTCTATTTGTGGAGCGTCGACAGTTGGCCTGCGGAGCTCATCGATGTGTATTGACAACCAGGGACTTATGGGTATATTGAGTGGTACATTCTCACCAATTCTAGAGAAATGAAGAACAAGTACAACATGCCGATTGCATGTAGGTCTTGCTCGCCATTCATCTTGAATAAGGTATCGAGAAAATGGTATCAATCTGAAGTTGTTTGTGTCTGCTGCAAGCTGGAATACCAATATCTTCGTTCCACTGTCACTATTCATATAAAAGTCCCTAGAAATGTAATATATGAAATAATGTCCTGGTTTAATAAGAATAAGTCTTCGTGGCTCTGTCAAAAATCTGTAAAACTCTTACTCAGAAGGTAAAGTCCAGCTTTAAATATAAAGATAAATAAGTAATAGATGTGATCTGAGCAACAGCATGATATATGTGTATGTGTCTGTGCGTGCGTGCATGCGCGAGTGTGTGTGTCCCTTCTTAAGTGTCACCTCTAGTATCTGGACATGATTTAAAAGAAATTTATCACATTTAACAAAACCGTATATACAAATAACACAGTATAATACAGGAGAAGACACTTGAATGAAGTATGCATGTCTTATATAGTCGTTCATTTGTATAGCAAATATAGCTGCCAGTCACTAAAAAATGACATGAGTACCAAAATTAATGCATGTGTGTATTTCCAGTTCTTTATTATCTATGCCCAAGATTTGGAGTAGAAAAAATGGTCACACATAAATGCCACAAAGTGTTTCAATATTAGAATTAGCGTGATGTTGATAACTCGATCTGAAGGTTAAGGTCAAAGTCAGAGATCAATATGTCCTTAAAAAAAAAATAAAAAATAAAAAGCTTGCACCTGACAATATGGAGTAGCTACGTAGGCTCTTGAATGAAGTCGACATATTATAGTTGTATATGAGCTATGCAGTAAATATCGAGCTTTATACGTCACCTGTCACCAATCTCGCATTCTGATTGGTCGAGAGCCCTGCAGATACACAGGCGTATTTTTCACCAACAGCCGTATTTTTGCTTGTTGTATCACGTGATCACTACACGTCCCCTTGTAAACAAATCTAGCAGACAACTAGAGATCGAGCTATAACCAGCATTTCCAATGCCAAATTTGTTGTCAATCGAACAAAATATCACCGTTGTATACATTGTAACAAGTCTTTGAACTGTACTTTTCATGTCACAGGGAAATAGTCAAAAATTCCACACACAACCGTGAAAGTCCAGTGACGGCGAACGCACGGTCGTCACGCGATCGTAAACATGAATTCCTAAATTTATGAAGGATATGAAAATTACCACCACAAAGGGTGTAATTTTTGCTTAACTAGAACAACAAAGCATATCACGAACATTTATGTACATTTAATGGAATACAGTACGCAAAACAAAGACGCACTCATTTTTCAGCTGATGGTTATTAAGTTTGAATATATCGCTGAGTGATATGCAAATAGTAAACATTACGTCATACTACTGAGCAAACGCGCACTCTGATTGGATGATAAAGTTAAGGCTGACATGTAAACAACCGCATTGCAGTTATCAGAGAGGTGCATGATACTACGCTCGACAGTATAACGCGGAAGTGATTTTATTTTAACATGAAACAGCATTTTTAGACATTCAAAAATGAATTCATAGTCGCAGGTGACGTATAAGTATGTTATTTGCCAAATACTGTTCCACATCTTGCTGCTCGAGGTAATTTTTCTGGTATAACGGCTCGCCTCCGGCTCTCCGTTATACCAGAAAAAATACCTCTCGCAGCAAGATATGGAACGGTATTTGGCAATTAACATATACTTAACAACAAATATGGCAGCTGCTCCTATTACTCTGGTGTCAATAAGTTACCTTAATATGTAAATATTTATCTTTATAATATACCCAGTGATAATGCTGTGCCATGATTCGCTAGAATAGAATGACTATTTCCCTAAGGGAAAAGTTTCATCAACTATTACATGGTCACGTGACCACCGCGAGTTCACAAGAGGTCGAAATGGCAGCTTCTGACGTTTAAGCATGAGGTATATTATAAAACACATATTGCCTGGCCTATATTCGGGCTATAGCACCCGTTCATTACCTCCTCGTGACTGGCCTCGGGAAATAGCATGTGATTCTGGTAACTCACAGTCCCTCGGGTGTAATAGACGGGTGTTAAAGCCCTCATGGCCAGGCAATATGTGTTCAATATACATGTTACGTGGTATGAGTGAAGATGCTATTAATATCAAGTACACGGTGAAGTTGATGGTAAGTGATAAGGAACTAGTATAGTATCAATCGGTTTTTATAAGACATTCTGTTCTGTCAAATTGACGTTTACCATCTGCTGTCACTTGTCACTATAAATATATGATGTCATTAAATCAACCGTAGAAGTAAACGGTTGTTTGTATTCTACTTAATACTTACTGAAGGACCTCTCTAATCTCCTCTTCTGAGGTGAACTGTTGTAGGTTTACGACATCCATGATGCCTTGATAAAAACTTGGCAAGTCTGTCAGATCTCGATTGACATTTAGAAGTTTACCATGAGTTGTAACCTACCGTAAAAATGATTGATTATATATACACCTAAACATACCATACATACAAATCAACGTTTGTCAACGATTAACTGGAGAAAAGTTCGAAACTTATAATCCATCCCTTTTCACACGAAACACAACACGTTATTCAATATTTAAAGCAAGAGCGAAGATCATACAATGCAAATAAACAAACGTGGTGTATGACATACATTTTGAGACAGTGTGGACACATCATGTAAGTAAGAAAAAAAATGGGATACAGCGTACACTTACATGCAAAGCCATAATCATTAATACATATTAATGATTATAAAAAAAATATTATTAAAAATAAAATCCCTCTCCTCGCCAATTTCAAAACAATCTGACTAAAGATATAGCAAGACAAACTGAGTTTCTGGATCCAAAAGACTACCACCTATGGGAATAATGAAATCAACTGTAAACAATATTTGGTCACGTGACTGGATATAAGTGTTAAATCACCAGGTAAGGCTGAATGAAACATCCTAGCAAGAAACATTTAGTGTGATATATATATATATATACATATATATAATATCATGAACCATACAGTTCTAATCCAAATATTTCGAAGAGACTGAGCTCCTCTTCATCGGTGGGTCTCCAGTTCTGTCAAACAAGTCAAGTTATGTTACACTTTAAATACTGAAGACAGAGGTTATTGTGATGCAAAATAGTGTTCTTGTCTTGGAATGGTATTAATATTACACTCAACCAGCTGTATATATATATATACAGTCAGGTAATGACCTACTATATATCTTGGCTTGATATCCTATGAGAAAGAATATTGATTCGAAACGTCAGGGTTGAATTTATTTATCAGGACTGTTCTACTCTTTACTTTTGCACTTTTGCACTGTGTATCTTGCTTGATACTGTTGAATGAAGAATTTCAAATCTATCTATCTATAGTTTATACCTGTGCAAGTATTCCACTGTTTTTGTTATCTCCTTTGTTTGGTTCACTGTTGATGTGTTCGTCAAGGAAACGGATTAAACTTGAGTGAGGTTGTTTTATGAAATATTCTTCACGGATCTCTGTGGTAGTACCAGCTAATGGTGAAAGACGTATTACCGCATCTGGTGTGCAACATTGCAGCAATGTCGCTCTTACTGCTTCACGTATTTCCTATATTAACAACATGAAGATTTGAATGTTAAGCTATCGAAAACTAAGAAAAATATATTATCAAAGCACAGTGTTTAATTACCACCATGTCAACACAAAATACAGAAATATTAACTTATAAAAGAGCAATAATAAAACTTGTCGCATTATTATATAATATTGAAAGGTCAAATGAACACGCGGTTGGAAAGATGCGATATAACTTGAAAATACAATACATAATACTTTGGCTACGTGTTTTTTATTCCTATGAAAGATTGTGATAAATGAGACATAGAAGTGCACATTTATTAAAGAACATTCAGTAAAAAATACACTATTGTACCCACTCATACTGCATTTCCCTGTAAAATATAATGTTTAGTATTTATACAAAATACAAAATTGGGTGGAATTCTTCTCAAGACTCATGCAGTTATTTGGAAACACTTTTCTCTTTTTCTAATTAATTCAATATGCGTTTTAAGAGCCGCGTAACACTGTGTACATCATTCTTAAGGGAACTACTGGTCATCCATTTCAGAAACACGTGTCCTGCCCAGCACAATAACTTGTTTATAGTTTGCTTAGATATCTTACCTGTTCACTTTGACCACCCTTTCTAATCGACACCTGATGGACAATCATTGCAATTGAGTCTTCTCCAAGTCCAATGAACACATTTACTGGCTTATATTTATATTCCATCACGCTTTTGGCAAAATCACATACAAATTGTATTTTTTTTAAATTTGCATTAATTCGGTGAAATGCGTTTCTTTCAAATGCACTTGGCATTATATAATTAATCATTAATTTTAGTTGATACGATATATGCAGACACATATTGTGTCAAACATAGATAATACTACGATTTGAATAATTTGCCTTCAGTTTAATTTAAAATCTACAGATTACTCAAATGTCTGGAATGCTAATCCTACATGCAATCATTAATACAGATGTAAATTTACTAATTTACATTTCGTTATGTTATTTTGACACTTGACATAGTAACCACTTGCAAAGCGTCGAATACGTCAATAAACTGATGAAAATGTAACCCTGTTTACATGCATTGACAGTACTTGAACATATACCAGAAATATGGTTGCTATTGAGTTCAACATTAGATGAAGAGTATTACTGGTCAAGGGAAACCTCACCTTCTTGATGCTTGACCCGTATGCTGGAAATCACTGAACGAGTTTACCCATGATGTTATTTCAACAACCATTTTACGCTCTGATGTTGTCAATAAATCATCAAACATTAGATAGTGTTTCTCCAGACGGTTGATCAGTGGGATTGGGTAATTCTTCATAACAATATCTCTCTCAGCAATGATGATGAGTCTGTAACAAGTATGCAAAACTTCGCATTTCACATTATGCATGTGAAAATGGTAGATGACAAAAATGGCAGAATATTCGACAAATGTTAAGAATCTGAGGCTAGTGTGCATGTATGTATGCATGTATGTATGTATGTATGTATGTATGTATGTATGTATGTATGTATTATGTATGTGTGTGTGTATGTGTCTATGTATGTATGTATGTATGTATGTATGTATGTATGTATGTATGTATGTATGTATGTGTCTATGTATACATGTATGTATGTGTATGTATGTATGTATGTATGTATGTATGTATGTATGCATGTATGTATGTATGTATGTGTTTGTGTGTGTGTTTGTGTGTGTGTGTGTGTGTGTGTGTGTGTGTGTGTGTGAAGATAGAGGTTAGGAAGCGAAGTTTACTCTTCATCTCTCTTCATCTGTTTTACTGTGTGTAACATTTATGAAGTTTAATTGCAGTTGCATAGCTTCTGGACATTATATCAAACGTAATTACGTGTATCACAAATCTTTCTACGAAAATTAGATATGTTTATTAACCTCAGACTACTACTATTGCTCAGAGGTCAATGTTAGATTCATGTAAATGATGGTTTTACAATGGACCATCTCACCCCTATTATTACATCTCAACGCTCTTACAAGCTGTCATTGATCAGAATCGAATCACATGACCTAGACTATTGCCCGTGCGGTGATACCGATGACGAATGATGACGAACTAACTATGTGTGGGCATGTGAATGAGTGGACGGTGTAATAAAACTAATAAGACATACGCTTGGTTAAATAATAGAACATGCCAGCTTGGGCAATATCACATATTTAGTTCCTGTACAAGGGTTGGCGCCCTTTACAAAACTTTTGATGATACCCAAGCCAACGCTGTGAGTATCATCAACATTTTGGTAAAGGGTGCCTTGTACAGGAACTAAATTGTGATATTGCCCAAGCTGGCATGTGCTATTATTTAACCAAGACCTAAACATATACGTTGGCCAATATAAAATAACCTTAAATCACTAAATGGAAACAATGGGCAAATCACAGTAAGATAATGTATGCAAGCAGTATTTCCAGTGTAGAATTTCTTGTGTCTGTTTAACTGATGTTCATAGGTCATTGTACATTACACCAAGAATACAAATAAGAGAAATGTTTTACCTGAAATCTTTACTAACACGTGAATTGAACCGATTTGTCCCTAGGCCAAGGTTGACATACCGCAGCTTTCCATACTCGAAGTAGTACTATAACAAATACACAATGTACAGCATACAGTAAGATATATTTTGTTAATTAGCTAATAACTGGCTTTGTCATATCCCTATAATATACAGACATTGAAAATGTATAATTCCACGTGTTTTACATTTGATAGTTGCAAAGATACTTAGTGAAATCCTATATGATTAGTTGGTTAATCTATGCAGCAATGGGAAGACTTTGGTATCGAGTCTACAGTTACCCAATTGCTGGAAGCAACAATAATGCAAAGACACCACCACAAAGCAAATAGAAATTGTAAACCAAAATTGTAAACAAAAATATATAGATGTATTCCTCAATAATAATGAATGCCCAAAAGGAAAAAAAGAACAACATACCTGATTCATTGTGTCATACAGAGACTCGTAGAGATTTTCGGCATTAATAAGTACGACAGTCTGTCCAGTTTCCATGCAAAGTTTGATTCGCTTTATATTCCTGCAAACCTGTCAAAAGTATCGAGAATTATTATTCATATGTTAAATCTAAAGAATTTAGAAGTATATACTTGATATTGATATTAAATTGGCGATACGGATGGAAATGGATATGTATTGTCGATTTTGAATACATAAAACAACTTCACTTTGCTTTTCTATCTGAAAAAAAACATCTTTTAAATTTGTTTATCATGCACAAGGAATTATTTGTAAACAAGGTCGGTAAGCAAAAGTAATCATTTCAATACATCTAGTCTGTGTATATTTCTTCCCCATCTATTAACATCTAACATTATATTGAACTGTGTCTAAAATGTGTTCTAAGACAACCCTTCAATATCTTATTCGCCGGCTTACCTGAGTATATCCCTGGTCTCTCTTCAGTTGGCTTCCAAAAATGACCAAGGTTTTCTCTGCATTCAATAATGGTTTACCGGTATCATCTTTCAAATGCCAAATAACATCATGGGCGGCACTGTGTTTTGTCATTAACATGAGATAACGGGTTTCCCTGAAATGAAAAGATGACTGACATTTACGGTAGGAATCCATGCCTATTTAATGGATTCAACCGGACACTTTTGGTATAAACTTTTGTCATCAAGATAACTGATGATTGCCTCAAAAGTGTCCTGTTAAATCCATGAAATGGCCGACGACCCGTACTATAACGAACTTCGATTTCAATTTTTCTTAGGTTGTTCTCCAGAATGTCGCCATTATTATCCTGCAGGAAACGAAAATTTGACATGACAAATCTGATTGGACTCTACCCATTGCAGGCACGTGCATACTAGATATCAAAGCAAATCCGACCATAGGTTCTGGAGAAGATGTCGAAAATATCATTTTTGATCAAACATCCACTAAAAGCAGATAATGACTCATATCATCTTGGCATGAACAAATCAAGTTCAAATCAAATCCCAAGTCACATGTACACAAAACAATTTGACAGCCGGTTTCACAAAAGATGATAAAAATAGAAAAAGTTGAGGGATGACAGGCGGGGATCACTCTTACCCTTAAAACTGGCCAATTACATGTAGATACTCCCGATAAGCTGAAGTATTTTTAAAACTATGCAATGATTTTTTTCTCTGTCAAAGGCTTCACTTCAAAGAATTTGCCCAATTGTAATACACTCCTCTAGATTGCGCGGGAGAGAAACATATCATATCCCATTTTTGTATTCCATATCAACATGTCCTTTTTGGTTAATGCTGATGTTATAAACATGTTTAATGGTAATACGTCTGTGTCTGTGTCTGTGTCTGCTTCTGTGTGTATAAGTGTGCCTTTGTCTGTCTGTGTATCTAAGTGTGTCTGTGTGTACAGTATTTTGGCTTCAGGCTATTGACAAAAAGACACAAGATAGTTGTGAAAAATTATCTTTACAAGATGATACATAACAATAACAATACAACATTAAATATCTACACTGTGTCTCTCCCTCCGTTTATACTTGCATAATAGTATGAATTTAACCAGCTTTATATTTTCTGATTGCATCTGAAGGTGGAGTTTTTGACAATTGTGATTTCTATAAAAGTATAAAGGTATGTATTTTTCAGGCAAGTCGATATCTAGAGTACAAACTAATAATAAACAGAAGTGATATTCGTCTTCTATTTGCCGACCCTTACAATATTTGCACATTCCATTCTGTTCTGTCTTGGAATGCAAACTTTACGATCTTCTTCAACTCCTCCTGGATGTACACATGCTCTAAAATCTACTAAAAATGTATCACCCATTGTTTCAACTGTAAATTATGCATATGCTAAGAATCAATTAATTTAATAGAATCCTTTCCTGAGACTTCGTTAGATAATATGTATCTTTTGTTATTAATATGCCAGAATTTCGCTGAATTCTAATCAAATCTTATCACTATCCCATATGTCTGTACCAAATTCTTTCCGGCCAATAAGGATGATCAAAATGCCACCTTATTCCTGTTGATAATTATACTATAAACGAAGACTGAAGTCGTTCACTCACCCACTGGAGGCCACAGATTTCAAGTTCGTGAGAACAAGATTAAAACTTTTACAATCGAATAGTTTCTTCTGTTGGAGGATTTCCTGAAATCAACAATGGTTGTAAATAGTTAATGAAAGCAATAACTATGTAAGATATCAGTTTGAGGTTTTTTAGATAATATTAGCGATATGTATTTCCTCCAGTGCATTCAAATTATGTTATACTGTGGGTATGTAGACAAATATGAAATATTAATGCGGATCATTCGCTCGCATGCTCAAAACTTCTCTGTGAAGCATAATCATAAGAAGAATGTGAGATTTCTATAACGATTCTATACTTTCTCAAACAAATTAGTCATTAGGTCTTTGACCCAATAGGTCAAGCAGTAACGAAAGGTGAAGCCAGAGAACTTATCGAGGTAAATTAAATCTTTCATCATGATCGACATACTTTTTATATATACAGAACCTCCATCACTCACTCACTCACTCACTCACTCACTCACTCACTCACGTATTTACACATACGATTAATAACAGCAGATCAATTTGATATTTACAAAGTTTGAACCTTGCTGTGTTCAAGATAATCCACATGAACTTACTTCCTCTTTTGGCGACGAACAAATCCCCTTACAGCGCCTACGGAAAAAGTCGATAGCGTTCAATGTCTGGTGGCCATCGAAATTACGACAAACACAGTGTTTCAACTCCTGCCAGGTTGGTTTTCTTCCTTGGGCATTACATACAGCAGATAATTGCTTGATAAGGCTGGAGTATTAAAAATAAATGATGCAATCTGGTTAACAATTCTTGACAGTCACTACCAGTATGTTACTCTTGCAAAGCGGCATTCGTTGACATTGGTAGCACGATATGAAATGGTATTAACGCTCGAATTATGTCTTTTGACAACATCTTTATGAAACACAAGAATTTCGGTAAGTCACAATGTATTTAATATCAACCACCAACTAGATGTGATGAACACCTTCGTATATCATGTACCAAACACGTTTCTCACAGTGTGTCTCATGATATTGTGTGTTTTTATGCACTACACAAAAGAATCGAGTTCAGATAGGTTCAGGCATTATTGTCACGCGACTGGTGATATCCTTTGGATATCGCCAAGATGAAATGGTTGACAACTCGTCAAGTACCTAGAATATCTATGACAACACACCGTCATGGACACCAAAGATTTACCTAGCCGCCACTGTTTGGCACATTGTCCTGTGCATTGCATAGATATTTTCCGAGCAATGATATGCATATACATTAATAGTATATGCATTAATAGCACACAGTGCGCATGACAGTCTGGACAAGTTAAGGTAAAAGTGATTTTGTTTCAGCATGTATTTATCAACAATGCAACTCACCCGTAAAAATCTCTCAACCCATAGTATTCCCTTTCTTTGGAGCATTCTTTGAAAAGGTCCAAATATGCTTCAGACAAAGGGATGATCAATTGTGTCATGTCGTCTGTTGATACGATTTCCCTGCAATTTAAAACACCAAGAGTGATGAAAAGGGTGTTTTCTTTTGATTTGGATAACGAGCACAAGAATTAAGTATACAATCAACTTGTAGCTTTTGTATGATATATGTTGGTAGGATATTGTGCTAAGTTATACTAATAATAGCTACCCACCTTGCTGTTTTCTCAATCTCCAATATACTTGGGACATCTCGAACCACAAATATCCCTCTGTTCATTTTTGCTGGGTCCAATGCCCAATTGGACATTCCTATGAATCCCACTTTTTTCCAAGCAGCTGGCGTATCTGTATCTTCAATACAACCATTTTCAAGTAATGGATGCAATGTCTGAGAAAAAGACCAGATTTGTGTTTTTCGGTTTCAAAATCACAGAAATAATTCAAAGATTCAATATAAAACCCGGATTCAATGTGTGCTGCCAGAGTATGATAACGGGTAACCCTGAGTCAGAAAGTAGAAAACTTCGATGTTGAAATGATAAGATGGCAGAATTTTAAATAAAATGAAACTAATAAAGGCTATGGGTCTTCTGGAATATTGCATTACGTTGCAAATAAGCCTCTATGCACAGTCTACCTTATGTTTAGTAAAACAAATATAATGAGGAACAACATATGCAAAACATTACAAAAGAAAGACTGTCAACAAATTAAGATAATGTCCGATATGTACCTTCAGTGGCATTGATGGGGTGTCTTCAGCAAGGCCAACCTCATCAAGCACAACTACGCCGATTTTCTTATCCAGTTGTTGTTTTCTTTGGAAGTTTGCACAAAGGTTGAATGTCTCAATGATATTTTCTGCTGTCGAGTGCTGACTACACTGGCAAGACCACATTTGCACCTGAAAATGAATGTTATATGAGGACACCTATGAATTAGATAGATGGTACGTTTTAAATACTTCTGATCAGCCAAATATGACACCACAAAACGAAAACCTGCATATTCTTAATTCATATATAAATATCCCGCCTTATAAAAACAGGGCATGTTTAAGAGATAGATTCAACAAACCATCATGATACATGGTATGGACATGCAGTAAAGGTAAGATCCAATATAATCATTGCGAAAACGATTACCTAAATATGGTGGATTAATTATCTACTGCATAGCTTTAACACCAATGTGACTCGGAAATGTATATCCTTTATGAAATTCACCATTACAACTTACTTTTAGAAAAGAAATTAGTTAACGTATCTTATAAACAATGCGTGTCATACTTTTTAAAACTATTTTCTGTTCTAAAATTGCATAGTTGAATATGGTGATTTTCATAAAGGATGTACATGTCTGAGTCATTATGATTTTCGAGTTATGCAATAGATAATTTAATACACCATATTTGGGTACCTTTTCGGTACCTTCGCCTTCGTGCTTGAAGATATTAATACACATGGAGAAGCTACAATATCAACATAATACTTTAGAATAAATGGAGAGTAAGTTTATTCATACCGATTTGAGGTTCTTCAACAGCTCTGACGACGAAGCTAATCCTTTCATTTCATTGTCAACTATGGTCTTCGCCAAGGACTTGGAGCTTCCAGGTTTCCCAACAAGAAATATTGGAATCCTTAATTCCAGACAAACGATGATCATAAAGACGTTCTCTTTCAGGGCTTCATTCCTTGCTATGTTTGGATTCAGATTTATACAATCAAGGAATACGTCCTGACATCTGTGGAGGTTTTTTATATGTAAAACATGAATTGTAAGAACTTGCAAAATCCATACGACTAGCAGTATTCGAAGGAATCATATAAGGTAGTGATAACGCTATTTTTACTTGTGAGATCGAGAAAGCGAAAAAATACTATAATTTGGAATTGTCAAAAAAATACCAACGATATAAATGAAGGTTGGCAGTGTTGTTAGCTCATTTTAATATGAATTATAATATACATATTTTGGATTGTAATATATATTTTGTTATGAAATGGCTATATCATCTTTATAAAAATATGTAACAGTTAGATAACACTGTTATTAAGAAATAATTGTATAGGTATCAATGATTTATCAATCAACGCGTCACAAAAATGTCAGTGTTACGAATGAGTTTAGATGTACTTAACATCATTATGTGATAGCATATGGTAGCGTTACATATAAAATCATAAATGTTTGTTAACAGTACTTGTTTAAATTTACTACCAAACCATACCAGATTGACTACAGCGTTTTAGTTAGGCAGCACAATGATTGTTTACATCACATGTACACCCAACGTTTTGTTGTAACACATTACATAACACAAACTAACAGACACTGATAGCAAGCAAGCACATAATACGGTACGTTTTGTGTCACTGTGAACACAAACCAACATCACTATCAGATGAAACAATGAATATTCAAACACATAACTGTTTATTTATGTTCACAGTGAGATAACATTTGACATTTCATATGCGTGAGCGTTATTACTGCACTGTATTTTTTCAATTGGTTTGTAATAAAAACGTTGTGTTAGATATAAAAAACATCGTGTGGCCGAAATGAAGCATCGTAGTCTTTCTGGTTTGGTAGTACGGTACCTTGTTATTTCTTCCTCTATATATTTTTCCCCATCACCATTCAGCTTGTAACTGCCAGAAAAACATGGCGCAATACACAAACGATAGCCTACTCGGTTTTTCAATGATGAATGGTAGCATATCCCTGCTGTTAGAATCGTGCACCGTTTAACTTTGAAGGAATCCTGCAAAGATTATGAACTTATGAACTACGCATTGATATCCCATATTACGGGTCATTTAATTTGCTTAGGGAAACACTTCACAAGCAACATTGTCTTATCTTGACTGACACTGCACACTAGCATCATAACGATGTCGGACATGGTCTTGTTGACATTGTAAACGTTATACATAACAAATAATAATACCACATAATTGTAGGGTGAAGGACTATTACTATATGCTACAATCGGCAATGGAGGGGGGAGATGTTGTTTATGCTGTACACTTGGGACGTTAAAATGGCAGAATCATAGTTATGGTGGTGGCGTTGTTCATAGGATTATAAGTAAACCATACTCTGAACAAATTTGACATGAACACCTCCCGTAAGATACGTACGTGTATAAATAATACTGCAACGTAAGAGTTCAAAACTCAGTAGATTGTCATATGGTGTCATCCAAAGGTTATCTGTAGAGGAAATTGTGTGTAGCTGGGGCCATTATTTGTCCCAAGGTGTGAATGATGGTATATGGTGTGCATTTCTTCACAAAAAAGTTTTGTAGCAGAAAAGTATGGTGAATACTACTTACGTCCGTAACGTGTGACTCGACATATCCTTCGTCAAAACAAAGCCAATGAGACCCACTGATTTCTTCAGGTATACCACTGTTGACGGACACTTTGTTATCCATAGCAGGACTATATAGATCATAATTGGTGTATAGCCACGTGAATACAGTGATAACGCGTTCGATATCTCGAAGCGTAACAAATCGGCATTCTTCCTGTTAAAAGATTTCAGAAATAGCTGGCGTTTTAGCAGAACCGAACATAATTTCATTTATCGGTACATTAGAACAATTAAAGCGCTTTAGTTGTACGATATACAGACACGCACTTCGGGGTTCCTCAGCTATAAAACCTAACGAATAACTGTAACACTTGGTTTGTGAAACACCTTTCCACAGAGTGAATTTTTAAAGTGAAAAGATGGGTTTATAATTAGTACAAAGTAGAATTGACTCAATAAAAGTGAACCTTTCAACTTCATATTTCTCCATAATGACAATTAACGTAAATGAAATAAAACTTATAACAAACCTCTTTAAGGAGTCATTTGATATGGAATCATCCAAAATGGGACAACAGTTTCAGTAATGTTTTAAAACACCGTATTATATCGTAATGATTAATCAATATTTCATAATAAATTCAACTGAAATTTATCCGGGGATTTTCAGGCAGTAGTTTTTGATGTCCGTAAAAGGGTGCCTGATCATGATGTTCGCTGAAATGTATACAGTTTCACGAACCTCGAACACATGATAGAATGTAAGGTCTAAATAATTTTAATTGTACATGATTGTTCTAATTTCCCGTTGGATGATCTGTTAATTTGTTTTGACTAACCCCTTGCAGAGTTCGGCTAAACAAACTAATAATGAACAAACCCAATGTTTTAAGGATACTACTGTGTACCGTCACCGAGTTTGAAATGCTCCAAGTACCAAGTATCCACAAATCTTCGTAGGAGACACTATACTTCAAATACTTTATTTGTATATGTGACTGAATATGTAGCAACAAATAAATACTACAAAAGTGTCTGGGATATGGAAGAAATGGCTTGCTCATGATAAATGACACTGAAGGTCAGAGTCAAGGTCTTATAAGAAAGCTTGCAACTGATGACATGCGGGGTAAACACTTGAACTGAGTCTCCGTGTACTACGGTGTCTGAGTTATGTAGTAAATTGTGTTTTTTTACAACAAATATTGTCGCCATTCTGGGTTTTTTAAAATATACCTACAGTAATATCTATATATATATATATATATTTCTCTTCTTCTGTACACCTTTGACAATACTTTAAAATAACAGCCACACATAGACTCGAAGAGTCTACAGCATACAAGAAATTGTATTGAAAAGGTCCAAAAAGATAGTTTGTACCTAATAGTACAATGTGTGTATGTAGACACTTGAATGGAGTTTCTATGCATTACAGTTTTTGAGTTATGCTGTAACTAATGATTTTTTTTACAGCAAACGTTGTCGCTAATCGGTCAAATTTGCACATGGCATATATGCATATGCATATGCATTTGCTATGTGTCCCATACGATATGTAACCTTTGCGCCAAGTTTGCATGAAATCGGATATTGTGTGTCGGAGAAACGACGTTATGGACAAATCAACACGTGCACACACGGATGCCCTCTTCGGTGACTAAAACCTGGAAAAGCTAGGAAGTGAGGGATAAATCTACCAAAGTGAAGAGTTGAAGAGGCAACCTTACCATTTGATTTCTCATGTACTTATGTGAAGCCACTAGCACCTTAATCAACAGGGCTTTGTCATCGTCAGTCAGTTTGACATTCAGATTTTTCATCTGGACAAGTAAAAGAAAGATTGAAATGAGTTTAATATGCAATTGTGCAATTTTTCTTATTCATACTGTTGACATGTATCAAATGAACGTTTCCCCTGTGTGTATATTTCGTGTATATACACACACATGTAGACAGACATACTGGCTGGCAGACAGACAGACAGACAGACAGCACTGCATCAGTTTGATGTTTTGTTAGAGAGAGAGAGAGAGAGAGAGAGAGAGAGAGAGAGAGAGAGAGAGAGAGAGAGAGAGAGAGAGAGAGAGAGAGAGAGAGAGAGAGAGGGGGGGGGAGAACACCACCACTTTTTATGCTTTTTTGGCCATGAATCGTTTAAATTTCTCAATAAGTGTTCCACACGGTGTTGGGCTTTCTATACCCACTTATACCATATGCTGAAATGCCCATCCTTTGAAATTACAGAAATTCTTTAATTACAAGAACAATGCCTACATGCCATATAAATAGTTAAACCAAAGCCGTACCCCATGCATCACCATGCTCCTAATGTAAGTTTCTTCTAACAGTAAACTGAGTTGTCCGAAATCCCAAACACATGCTAGAAGACTTGGCGGCAATTGATGTACACGGTAAACCAGATGACGTAGAGGAATATTTCCTGTAAAAATACATAAGAGGTATAGCGACATACTGGACAAAATTTACTTCAAAATAGGAGTAGCACTCCAATACTATAAGTGCGTCGATGTGTCATGGTTCACATTTGACATTATTTTATCCTGACACTGGTTATGGTCTGGGTCATATTATCTATAAATATATAGATCGCATATTGAGGTAAGGTGTAGTCACAATGGGCTCGCAATGAGAGCTTTTATGTATAACTTTATTACCATATCGAACACAGTTGCAAATTTGTCTTATACGCTCTTAGAAAATGGCGCGCATGTAATGTATATGTTAATAGCATTGATTAGTTGTACCTGGTTTGACTTAAGCAGGAAGGTTGACAGAAAGCCATACTGTATATCGGAACTTACCTAGTTTTTCAAGTGTGTCAACCGCATTGACTCGAAAACCTAACCCTGCGGCTTCGAGGTTGTTGATTGCCTGCTCTGGTAATTTTCTATATGGATTACAAGCAGCTACAAACTGAAGACACGTTGTTTTCAGAGGTCTACCATTGACGGTACGGTCAAGCATAACCTCCTTGATAAGACTAACAGCTTCGGTTGTATTAGCTTCGTCGAAAAATAGTATGGTATATACATCATCTCCATTCTCCAGTGCCTTCTCTTCAGCTAACTCTACTTTCTTCTCTATGTCATTGAATGTTGTTCCACCATGAACCTAAAATGTTTAGAAGCACATTGGATTTAAAAACCATCATATATTAACAAAGAGTAGGCAAATTCACGCATTGGTGATTTTGGTGTCATAATAGTACGCTTATATAGACCCTTAGTAAACTACCTTTACCTAAGATTTCTCATACTAGTAACTAGACACAATGACACATCTGATCTGATAAATACATTTTTCTTGTAAATGCATAACACCATCATCACCACCACCACCACCACCACCTCATCTTACCCAACATATACTTTCTGTATCCATTGTTAATAATTTAATTGTTAATTGTTAATCATCAATAATTTAGGCATTTGGGCTTTGAGTGAAAACATGTAGTTATTTGAAAGAGAACATTAACACATACATAATAAAATCTGAAATTCCATGTCATGCCTTATTGAGCAGCATACCACGGCAAAGCGTTGCCTAATACCACAACGATGCACATCTCAGGTAAATCCTTCTTTGCTCTGTAAATGCCCCCAACTGTTACAAAGTAACATCATTAATTATAGATTGGACCTTGAATAAATCGTACCACAAGCAATATACAGTAAATATGCTTGAGTTATGTGAAACTAAAGAACAAAAGAATAACATATACAGATGGGTCCACCTTTCCACTCACCCATCCCTACCTACCTACCTACCTACTTATTTACTTACCTACACACAGACTAACTTACCTACATACTTACCTTAAATTAACCTAACCTAACTTTTCTCTACCCTATCCGACCAGACTACACCACCCACTCACCTACCTGCCCGCCTACCCACCCACCCACCTACCTAACTAACTAACTACAACATGTAAAATGACACTACATAGTATGAGCAGTTTTGTCATTACCTTCATTAAGAAGAAATTACTCGGACCATCTTCTCCTTTCATCATCTCACACAAGTATCTAATAAGTCTTGTCTTTCCACACCCTGTTTCTCCCATGATAACCACAGGGACACCGCATCTGTAAGCACATCATGAAAGTGGTTATCATAAACCTGACATATTAACAATTAGTAATCAACTACCAAACATATTATTATTGACTTAGCATAATAACTTGGTTATATACATCTTCGAACATTCGTGAAAAGTAAAGGACACTATTATCGTAACTGAAATCTTGTCCACTTTGCAGCGTGTTCGTTATTGCGTTAACAGGTGGTTGTAAATCAGTGTCCAGTGTCGATCGTTGTTTAAATGACCAAATATTCGACCAGTCTGCCCAATCGTTTTAAGTGTATCGTCAATAGGCTTTGCCCTAAAATCGTAGATGCATGGCTTTGAACAAGTCTCAACTAGACATCGCGAGTAACTTTCCCATCTAATACCTTGGCACTTCCATCGTTTTTTTGCTTTGATTTATTAACACACACATAAAACAAACACACACACACACACACACACACACACACACACACACACACACGACAAGCACTGTCTGAAAAAATATACTAACGTTGATAATCTGCTGTTCCTTTTACTAAGAAATGTCATTGTCTTACCTAAATCGCATTAGAATGGCTATCATCTTCGTGACACAGTCTGAAGTCAGTTCATAGCTTGGATCAGGGTCTTTCGCACATCGAAGATTGAGAACTCTTTCCATGCGTTGAAGTTGTTCGTATCTATCGTATGTGATAAGTGAACCAAGATAGTCATATCAATCAAACCTTTTTTTTCATTCTAAATATAAATAAGGCCTTGTTTTCCTAATAATTACAAGTGAAGAAAGTGCAGATCCGAATATCAGCACGGATACATTTGTTGGATGTCTGTATCTCTTACGGAAAGTGATATAACATACATTTCAATACAATTACTATATCCTTTTTGGCAAAAATACAAGCACAGAAGTTAGACAGACGGACGAATGAACGGAAACACGTGTCATTCTTATAGTGTGTGTGTGTATGTGTGCGTGCGTGCGTGTGTGTGCGTGTGCGTGTGTGTGTGTGTGTGTGTGTGTGTGTGTGTGTGTGTGTGTGTGTGTTCTTATTTCTCCGATGCTTGTGGACACCACCCAATCCTGCATTTCATAAAAGCTAGTACAAACATATACTTAAAGGGACGGCGTGGCAGCTGAAAATAGATTTTAATGGATTAATTTTTTTTAAGAAATGGAAACAGTTCAATACCTTTCAAGGTGGTCAAAGTTCAATGATAATTCTACCCCATTGATCAACAAAGCTTCTTTCAATCGATATCCAAGTCTGATATCCGAAACAGTTGATTTCATATCCACAGTGCTTGCAAGGCTACCATCCTCCCGAACAAGGAAGCCATGGAAAGTAAGAGATGACCCGTCTTCATTAAAAAACACGTATGGGTGAGGGCTGTAAGAGGAAAGAAAGGAATTTAATATTTACATATCTGCAAAATAGGCTGTCTAACAGTAAAGGTAGACAGATTTAAACTGAATGCCTCCCATTAGGGCAAAACCATAGATTTTTGGCTGAACTATAGCTATTATACATGATGTACCACTTATTTGGAAATTAATGATATGAAACTGTATGAAATTTGAAACTTACATTCTTAAGATATATCCGAATTACCGAAAATAATTAATGATGCAAATTATTAATTTAACAGTAAGCTATATCAATAAGTTAGCTTTATAGGACATATGCACTTTGTTATAGTTAATGTATGTACTAAATTATATGAAGGATGGGTCCCAAAGATATAGCTTAATTACTAAAAACCATTAATTATACAAATGACTAATTGTTCATTGGATATTTACCAAAATCTAATCATTTTGTCATTCCCATATGACAGATGTGTAGCAAGTTTCATTAGAATCGATGCAGCAGTTTTTGAGATGTCGTGTCAACAGATAGCCACACACACACACACACACACACACACACACATACACATACATACATACATACATACATACATACATACATACATACACATACACCTACCTACCTACCTACCTACCTACGTACGTACGTACGTACGTACGTACATACATACATACATACATACATACATACATACATACATAAATAAATAAATAAATAAATACAACTGTAACTTTGGGAAAAAGATTTTCAACCCAGTAACTGGTTTGATAGTACTGTGGGTATATATAGTTCTGTGCTCTAAATGATTAATTATTCAAGCAAGGATGATGCTGCCAATGTTACTTATTTTAGAAGTGAAATTTAATGTTTGGTCTGAATTTAAGTAATTAATAAAATAAATTACCTATTCTCCCATCGTCGACGGGTTTTACAAATGTCCATTAGATCTTTAACTAGGTCATCTTTTTCAAAACTTCGATCTGATATATCAAGGCTTGGTGTTGCAAAGTCCTGTAATATATCAAATGCACGTTATCTTTGATCAACTCATACCTTATGGCAAGGGAAATTACTTTACCGACACCTCGTTGTTCCTGTGATGACACTACGTAATTTAAATTTTTCTTGTAATTTATAGTTTTAGCGAATAAATGCTAAAAGCGCTAAAGCGAAAGTGTGATGCCGAAAAAAAATTAGTCAATAATTTTCAATGATGCGTATACTGTATAAAAGACAATATCAATAAATGCTAAAATGATCATCAACCAAGTCACTATCTTGTGACAACGTACAACCGGCGAAAAAAACACCGCTATATTCATCTGCATATAGTGTGCTAAGGCAGTGCTTCACGCAATGGATCCGGGATTCCGCTGTGTTTATGCTTTGACAAGTTGCCGACACTCAAAACATTATGTCTCTGTATGATCCGTGTCTCGTCCCTGATTGCAACGAGCAAGCAATCACATTGGTTTTATTTCGCGAGTTGTAGTTTGACTTTCAGTAACTGCCCATTACGAGTTGATGTGAAAGAAAGAATGGAAAGGAAGAATAACATCGCCATGAGATTGAAAGTGGTTTACCTGTGCAATAATCAATATGAATTTCAACACAAATATCCTGAGATCCGGCAGATCGTCACTTAAACTGTCGTCACAGAATGGACTCTTCTCCCACTGGCACAGCTGGTAGTCAAAAAAGCTAACAAAATGATGCAAAACTGCCCATGTAGGGTCTTGTATACCAATGTATCTGTAATTTCCCAATAGAATATGTGAATACTGTAAATACTCGTAGGGTTGTTTGCGTGTATTCTCGACGATTGAAATATTAAAAGTAAATCGTGAGCAGACGATGTGTAAATGTGGTGAGTATGAGACGAAATTCCAGCTTTGACTTAATTTACCCCGGTTATCTCTCTCCTGGGGGCTGTAGACAATCAAAAGTGGTACTGCGTCTCGTTCTACCCCTGGACAGAGAAAGTGGTTAGGTGGGTCACAGGTAGGGTAAAGATGGATAAATTAGACTTTTCAGCCTTGGGAAACAATTGCTACATAACAGAATGCTGGGTAATAAAACTTCTACTAATGCCTTAGCTAATGAGATCAAACAATAGCAGCTTACTATGTTATAACACAGGCATATATTCTTTCCATAATCGCAGCAAATCAACGGAAAGACTCCTTTGTACATTACTTCAGAAAATAGAATATGACCAGTGTTTAACTATACAAATTGAAGGCCATGTGGGTCACTAGTCCATACCACAGGACGCGATCTAAGCCAGTCACTTTAAGCTGTATGACAAAGTTGTGTTATGAAAGTATGCATTCATGTTTTTATACACTTTTCAAAAGACTTTTTCTAAAATCAAAATACTATGATTTGCAAATGAAGCCGTGTGTGTCCTTTACAACTATCATATCCAGATAGGTGCAAGGATCAAGTAGTGGAGTCTTGTACATGTAAGGCGACACGTCCTTTAAGATGGGGAACATGCAGAGTGGAAGATGGGCGCTATCGAATTATTGTTATGTTGCCTTCATGATATTACTAGTATCATGACAGAAAGATCAGTCAAACAGACCAAACAGTCGCACAGACCGAGTGCTTACCATACATGTGACATGACAGGCATACATCAGATAATGTGTCTTCAGTTAAAATGTGAGCAAAAGAATACTTACTTCAAGATTAATTCCAAACAGCTTGTGCAGTCTTTCTTGTTAGATATTGTCTTGTAGCATTTCGAACTCTCCCTTTGTTTAGGTACTTTCGGATCCCGGGTGAATATGTGTTTCAATTTATGTATGAACGTGGTGTCGACGTTTTGAATCCCAACTGGCTCGACGTGTGATGAAATTTCTTTGAAATTCCTCAGATAGAAATACACGTGTTGGAACGGTCTTCTCGAGAAGGCTTCACTGTCCAATTCACTAATTTCTGTTCCTGTTCCATCGAATTGAGACACTTATAAGAATATATGCGACATAAATGTTAACAATATGTAAAAGAATGGTTTCTCACAACAATGCCTTGTTCCCAAATAAACGGACTGGATAATTCTAATTAAACTGTGTCTTATTATCGATATGAATTGAATAATCAAACCTAAATGCATAGTTGACGCTAGGGAAAGGTTTGCCTGGTTACATTGACGCCATCACAAATGTTTACTTGATTTTAGATCATCCTTCAGACTATTAGCTATTGCTATGTTAAACAGACACATGCATACATACATACATACATGCATGCATGCATGCATGCATGCATGCATGCACGCACGCACGCACGCACGCACGCACGCACGCACGCACGCACGCACGCACGCACGCACGCACGCACACACACACACACACACACACACACACACACACACACACACACACACACACATACATACATACAGTTTTTATAAATCTCACCTTTTTCTCTCTCTGGGGAGTTCCCTTTCATGTGTTCCAAGGCTTCAAAGGGTGACAAGCAAACAACAGTAGGAAGAATCTCTAGTAAAGACCTATCCTGACCGGTTTGAGATAACTGTAATTGACAACCAATAAACATGATAACATAATGTAGTATATGGATTGAAAAGTCAAACCTCTATATTGTAAATTCAATGTCATGGGCATTAAAAGAATTGTAGCCTGCAACTCTCCAGCTTGAATTGATTATTGTCAACTGTACATTGTGATTGATCACTAATAAAGTCATTGATCATAGATCGAGTTTGACAATTTCTTGTCACTGGTTGTCTGTAACCACAAGTAATCTGCTCATGGTCGTCCAGATGCGGGAGGGACATTCTACCGATCTGCCTGCTGTGGGTTACTATAACTAAGAAATTCTTAGTGTTTATCGTCTCAACATGTTCAATTTGGATATCTTAAATAATAAATATAAAAGGTACACTATGTTTGTGATGCTGTTTGATCGATCACGATACTTAACGTGTTTTGAAGGCAGTAATGTAACTTCTATGAAGTATATATCGACAGTCCGCCGTCGCCATATTCTCCCCTTGTCATCAGATAGCTGTTTCAATATTGCCAAATTAAATATGAATTCGTCTATCCCAGATTTCACCTGAAATACAGCATAAATATGTACAAGAACACAGTGTTACCAAATTTACAAACGGTCTATGTGTCTTGACCAGTACTTCTTCCCACGTGAGTCTCAAGCTTACGTTGAAATTGTAGAAACTCTGGTACTGAAAACTCATTCAGTTTTACCTTAGGTTGTGCTATGCTTTTGTCTATGACTGTCTGTCTGTCTGTCTGTCTGTCTGTCTGTCTGTCTGACTGTGGACACGATATCTAAAAAAAATACTGCATCGATTCCAAATTTCCTCAGATCAAGAACTGATTTTGCTAAACATCCAATGAATATAATTAGTTATTTGCATAATTAATGAGTTTTAGTAATTAGGCTATATCGTAAATTGGCACAGGCTGAGTTTGTAAACTTTTCACTCAGGTGAAAATACTTCCAGAAAACTTTGATTCAACTATTCTAATAATGTTAATTTAAATACATGTCTCATATGGCGTTACAGTTGTCATTACTAGAAAACTTGATTGCACAGCGGGGATTGTTTCGACATTTTTCATAGGTATAGTAAATTACGTCATCGATTTGTTTATAAGTTAGATCTTAAAGGGGAACCCCATTCCAGGAAATACAGTCATCTTCATACAACATGGGTTTTGGAGAGTCATATCACGATTTTACATCATCATCCTAGAATTATTTTTCATTTCAGAGAAACACCAAGTTGATCTTGTCCATTTATAGGATATCTTTGCTATGGGCTATTGCATCATGGGAGATATCAGATATACATAAATACAAAATGTTATAAACTTCATTGTGAAACAGCTGTCATGAATATTCAGATGCTCAGACAAAATTGATTATTCAGTACATTTCGGTGTAAATAAAAAAAATTCCTTGAAACTTACAGATGGTGATATATCGATGTGATATATTCTTGGAATGTTGGTTCTTTTGTCTCCACCATTCAAAGATTCAATAAGTCTACTGGCGATATCTCTGCAATAAACTGTTTGTGTATGGACAGGAATTTTCATGAGGGTTTCCTGGGCTTTTCCTTCCTTTACCAGTTTCTCGTGTAGTCCTGTTACCAACAGTGATTTTCCGTTTCCAGGAAGAGACGATGCGATGGTTCTGATGCAAAAGCTGTCGGAAACAAAATAAACGTAGAACTCCTGAGAGTTTATAAAATACAATGGATACGGTGTGCATCTAGATACACGCCATCGATTTGTTTATAAGTTATATCTTAAAGGGGAACCCTGCGGTATAGAGCACTGTCTTAGCAGATTGATACTCACCGAGTATACACCAATAAAACAAAACGATGCAACCTGTGTTTAACCGAAAAACTAACCATTATTTAAGCAGACAAAAACTCCACACTAAACAAAAGAACTGAGTTGATATCTAAATGCCGACACGAGAATAAGTTTTATTTGTCCAACTTCAATAGAGCATCTATCACCTAAACTAAACCCGTTAACTAACGGAACATCAAAGCCGCCAACACCTACTTGTCCGCACCCAATTCCTCACACAATAACAACCAACACCTTCACACACACACAGCACCAACCCACCAACACATAGACAATAGTGATGATATTTCTATTGTCTGCACTCTATATATACAGCACACCCAGAGAGTAGAAAACAGTTGTCTGATGATCGCACGATGCGTGATACTCCGAGTTACAACCAAGAAAGAGTTCCGGAACTACCAAAACTATATATATATATATATATATATATATATATATATATATATATATATATATATATATATATATATATATATATATATATATATATATATATATATATATATATATATATATATATATATATATATATATATATATATATATGCATTAGATATAATCTAATATAATCTAATATAATCTAGATATAATCAATTGAAAACTCACGACTGCGAAGACAAAATGATGCAGTGGTGTGTCAGTGAAAGAACAAAACGGGTGAGAAAAAAAAAGATTTTCTAATTAGTGTTTCTTGACATCGAGTGAAAATTAAATGGGATGGTGAAATCGTGAAATGATTCCTCGGAACACAAAGTTTATGAAAATATATTTATTTCCGGGAGTGGCGTTACCCTTTGTCATACTCGAGAGAGATGACTGATCAGGAGGACGGAAAAGATGAAAAAGCCAGCATGCTCTGTCCATGTACATGTGGTGCTTTAAAGAATTAGCAACTCGCTTACCTATCTGAATCTTTTACAGGTGAGGATTTTAGACGTTTTTCCCTCCGTTGTAGAAACTTGCGTAGGAGTTCTCCCAAATGTACATCGTTCAAGCAGTCTAGTGTTCTTACATCGACGGACTCGTCATCAAATGACGTAGCAATCCATTTGTCCCTTCCTTCAGAGCATATAATTGCGACGTGGTAGTCTGTAAATAGATTTTTACTTTCCTATGTTCATTTTCGCGATGTTTAATGGAAGTTTCGAGAGCAAAATATACTATTTGATCTCAGTGAACACTGAAGCAAAATACACAAATACAACAAGACACGGAACGACAAAAGTTATCATTTGGAAAATCCTTATGTTTTGTACCGATGGTTTAGTGTATGCTGTACACCAATTTCAATACGGGTGAATGAACCTACACATAGCTTTGTAGAATAAGTCAAACTAATTTGATAGCTTACCAGTTCTTCCTTGACAATATCTGTTGAAACAATCAGTTGAGTATTGCAGTATATGGTGTGGTAACAGCTCTGGGCTCAGGAGGCAGAATAATCTTCCAAACTTGCAGGAATCTTTGACAGCGCGTCTCCAAAATAGATCCAACTATATAAGAATTATAATGTCGTAATATGGCATATGCCAAAATGTCTGTAAACTATGTATAACCTAGCCTGTGCTACCACATTTGTATATTTATGTAGATATTCCAATCCATTATCTTATTGCTTACTAACTTCTGCAACAACAAGCATGAAATAACTGATTTTGACATCTAAAAGTAGGTCGATAGACTGGTGTGCTTTTATGATATATAAACCCCGCTACTCATTTTTCATCTGATGTAAATATTGCACAATAAATACTTTACAAAAACTGTGATGTGACAAAAATGATTATACTACAGCTAGACCGACTTGGCCAATCAGAGGCCTTGATTTCCGTTGGTTATATGGAGCCATAACCCACTCTTTCTTAGGGGTGTGACCTATATTACTCTCAGCACTCAATTTGCATGCAATAAATTACACACAATTTTGAAGAAGATCCGTTTGAGCCAATCACGCCATAGTATAAGTAAGATAGACAACTCGCTATGCCCCCTCGTTTATTGGCACACAACCCTCCTGAACTCGTTGACTAACTATTACATATCACTCACATCTTCCTTTGTAGTCTCTTCTGAGCAGATAAGGACATCACCACTCGCTGGGACTTGAAGTTCGTTGCCATTGAAGTATAGGGAACAACAGGCCTTAAGTATGTTTCCTACAGCATAAATAAATATTTGCCTATATATTAATATTATTTGGCGATTATTAATATTTTGTACTTGACCGTGTGTTTGTAACGTAAAGTATCATTCACTTCATAAAACAAATATCACATACTCTATTTTTGATATTTCTTGAAAGTAGAACGCCATTAAGATCCCAAGATCATAACTTGCTATCACCCTTTCAGAACTTCTGCAATCAAATATTCAACCTGCAGGCGAACAAACTTGTCCTCAAATCTGAGTCAACGAGCCACACTAATCGGTAATACGTGATCGATAATTGTAAGTAAGACCAGGGTCATGGTACCCGACATGCAGGAACTAAACGATCCAAGCTTTACGGGAAATTTTGAAACTTTGAAAATCTTATTAAAAGATGTATCAAGATCAGTGAGACTGATCACAAGGTTTCGTGACTGTATTGAGATAGACACAATAAAGATAACACACAAACATCCCTTACACAGTGTCTGCTCTGTATTTTGTGTTACAGTTGTATTTGTTTTTGTTATCAGTAACAACATACAGAGCGAACACAGTGTAAGGGGTACTAGACTTTGTTGTGTCTATCTCAACATGAAACTATGACCAGTCTCACTGATATTGATACACCATAAGTAGCATTTGCAAGCTAAGAGGAATTCACCTGTAAGCATAGAGCGAGATCTTACGTAAGAGCACTTGAATAAATGAAAGTGTATCTTTAATTCATAAAACGCATGCAGAGAAAAATAATATCTGATATTTACGATTGAGCACAAAATTCGATGCCAACAGGCTGATGCACAAAATTAACATACCATGTTTCACACGGAAAATGCACAGCTTTCCCTTTTCAACTTTTTCACACGAGTTGATTGATGAATCAGCTTTCTCATGTTTACCTCCTTGATCTTATAGAACAAAAATAAAATATATAAGCACACTTTATCTTAGGAAGCCGTCATTATTCATGACCTGAGGGAGGTCGAAGGAATTATGTTGAAAATCCAGGAAATCCCTCCCTCTCCCCCCCCCCTCTCTCTCTGACTCTCTCCGGTCCCCCCCCCCCCCCCCTCTCTCTCTCTCTCTCTCTCTCTCTCTCTCTCTCTCTCTCTCTCTCTCTCTCTCTGCATTCCTAACATGCATTATACAATAATTCAACTAAAGACATTTAAATAAACTGTTTAAGCGAAGACTTACCTTGCATGTCCACCAATTTTTCTAGAACAACTGCTAGAAATTCAAGACTTAAGTGACTGACATTATCTTTAGTCATCATCGTTTGATCAACTTGGTAGCTAATCCAATGTTCCTCCAGCTGACGAACCAGAACACTAAAAGTTATAAAAAAATAAAAACAATATATATTCCCAATATCAACAGTGCCTTCGATTCGCGATATTGTGCCTTGATATCGGGTTTTATATCCGAGTATCTCGGATATTACCAGCCTGGTGCACATGGGAGTGTTGATATATTCTTGCACCAAATACGTATCTACAAAATTATGTGATATTTAAAGTTTGTATTAATATATCAATGGTTCCAATTATCCAAAGTAATTATGAAAATGACTCATTAAGATGTAAAACTAAATAAGCTTTATATGAGCTTTGTTATAATTAAGGTTAGTTACCATATTAACTGAAATAGGATACTCACAATATTCAAACACGACCCTTCAAAATGATAAGTGTTCTGGGACACATGCATTTGACGAACGCAGATCTTTCTTTACTGAAAAACATGTTTAATGCATCTGGCTTGCTGAACGTTCATTAATGTTACCTTTCAAGAAGATTGGTTGCGTGTCCGCGCCCTTTTCTTCTCGTCTGCCTCGCTTCTCTAGAACCCCTCTTTTTGGTCCTTCGCACCGCGTCAGCTAAAGCTGTTTTACTCTTGACGTCTGATATATCTGCATATTCGCTTTCCTTGAAAGCATCATACATTTCGCTGACGTCATCGTCGTCCTCAGTCGGGTGGTCAATGCACCAGAGTTCACCTTGCTCGACGTCACCGTTGCACGCCTGAAATGCAGCTCTCGCGATATTGTCTGTGACGCCATCGATTTCTTTCATTTGCCGTAAGAAATTTGTAAAGGCAGTTAAATCTATATCACCTTCGCAAAGTGGTAGAGCGACGTTTTCCTCAATATTTTCTAGACAATTTTCGATAATATCTGGTAGCTTCGCGATGGTATTTTCATCATCGAAAACAACCAGATTCAGTAATTCCAAACTTGTGACCGCAACGTTTCTTTCCGTCAATGACGTAGACTGTGGTAAGAGCTTTGTGAGCTGTTTTCGTAGTGTGTTTACCTGCCTGACGTTAAAGTTATTGAGGACATGATATTTATCCCTGGCATTGCTGACAACGTCCCTCCATTCTCTAATACAGCCTTCTGTAAACTCTGCAAGCTCCTGTAAAATATCCAAAGGGTCAGCTTGGCTTGTAATTGGATCTTCCTTCCCTACTTGTATTCGTACATTGTACTTTGTCGACGGGTTTCGCTTACAAAAGATATCGACTTTCGAATCCGAGAAATAAAGGTCGCCATTGGCTCTCAGAGTTGCGAAGTTGTTTGCTAGACGTGTGATCTGTTCAAGCATCTGATATAATACATGATAGAGAGAAAAGGAAATCCTTTATTAACGATGTAACCGGGGTATAAGAAAGCTGTATAACCCACTCACCATATCTTTCACCCTTCAATATCTTAATTATTCTAGATTAAAACAAACAAGATGTAAACTGAATGTCTCCCAAAATGACAAAATAAACAAGATGTTTGATTACTGTTCCCTTGCGCATTGGTAAATGAAATGCAGGTGTATTGAAATATGAAGGACATTGGAAAGAACCTGAAACTATCTGTGTTTAGAAAAATGTAGTTCCAATACAAATTGAACGCCTTCTTATTATATAACAGTGTATGGAATGCAATATAATCTTTCATTTCATCCATGACAGTTCCGACAGACTGGGGTAAAATGTGGCATGCAAAATTAATCTTTAGCACCTAAATGCATTTTTAATATTAAATTACTCACTCCAATGTATGTCTTCAGATTTGACTTTTCACTGTCTTCCTTCCCAGCTACAAGCATCAACTTACTGCGTAGATCCTTCAATTGTGATAGCGACCACTGTCTAGGGATAGACTCGGCATCCATTTCGTCACTCGTCACTTCTAGGGTAACGTACTTGTCAAGAGTGGCGCCATCATCATCTGGATTTGTAATATGGTATAGCCCTCCATGGTTTATTATTTCCATCTGGTGAAAACACTTTACTTCAGATGGGCTGTGGACGTCTACGAGCCGTCTCAGCCATTGTACCTGCTCTTGACTATTTATCTGTAAAAATTGAGGGGATGGGAGATGTTTTCCAAATCGAATCATTATTTGGTTCTGATATGCAGAGACAATTTAATACTTCATAGGTTATCAGATCGTTATTGATGCTTTAATATTTACTTCACAACATCTTATTAGCCACTGTCATGACCTCTTACGTCTCCACAGTTTGTCAGGATTGTTATACTGTTAGAGAAGTCTGAAGTGGTCGATAAACGTGTCACAAAAGGGTGACGTTTTAATAGTAAAGTACTGGACATTGATTTTAGGTTGACCCGTGGTCAAATTTGTTTACTATGTATGTAAATCACTGACTGTTTACTTTGTATGTAAATCAGTTAGTAGGTTCTTATCATGATAGCCCACGAGATGGCTGGGGAGGAGAGTGTTTATCTTGTATGAAAATCGGTTAGTAGTGAATTGGCATATTTAACTACCAATTGGCTGGTTTGGTAAATATATATACCATACTATAAAAAGGGACAGTGTGGCCAATTCAGGACACTTCACTGCTGTAAAATCTTGTCTTGTCTGTGATGGACCTATAACATGGAGTAGTGTGCTATTCGAATCATGAACACTGAAATCTGTCCTGGCCAGCAAGCAACCCATCGTACCTGGGCTGTGAACCTAATTGTGTGGAAAAATGCATTTCATCTGTGAACAGTCTTTAGTTTTACATGCATACGTACCAACTTGTTTGACAATTCCCCATCACTATCTAATGATGTCCATACAGCTTTGCAGGCATCGAAAAATTGGTTCCAGTTTGATTCTACTGCTAGTTCAATCACTAAGGGACAGTATCCAGTAATAGCACCTTGAAACATGGCCACTTTATCCATATCAACGTCACTTTCTTCAACCTCTCTGAGCAGTAAACTGGTGTACGCTCTGACTTGACTTGCGTCTGTGGAATATATACCGAATATAAAGCTTTAAGAAAAGACTGAATTATATACTGACTGTTTTAATACACAATGTCAGTCATAAGTATTCAGGGTTTGTGTCAATCAATCTATTCAGATCCAAATGGCGTCTGATGACGCAAACCACCAGCAGCTTGAATCCCAAACTATGCAGCAGTGTATATGTATAAAATGATATTGCTCTATTTTCCATTGGCATGAACCTTAGCTAATATAACGCAAAGTCCACTGCCATAGTTAACCAAGCCAGCTAGCAATTACTGGGTGTTGAGAGTTGAACCAATTCAATAGTAACCTTATTTTTACATCACTTGTACATAACATATTTGTGGTCAATGACCGACAGCTTGCTAACTAACCTTTCATTACCTCCTTGCACCAGTCAATAGTTTCTTTACAATCCAGTAAAGCACTGAGACAGTCATACCTCTCCCCATCAAAATCGCGTAAGATGTTGCTACAGTCGATCAAGTCTTGGGTAACACTACTCATAGGATCATCTTCTTTGTGTATCTATCAATAAGACAGATTAGAAAGTAGTTGGCCTATCTTGTAGCCAGTATAGACTTGGCCTATATATGAAAATACTCGCATACACAGGCAGACAGACTTCTCACTACAGGCTTTAGTATACATAAACTCAGTGTAATGTAAAATGACTGTGCTGGAGTAAATAGTCCGGGTGCTCAATGCATATGTATGTAGAGCGGTGTAAATAACACAGTAGACAGGTTCGGCTACAAGTTTTACGTGAACGTGAACGTGAACGCGTAGAACCCACAATCGCGTCGATGTAAACGCTCACGTACCGTGGCCGAAGATGACAAATCGGTCTTCTAATTCAAGTGTCGGTCTCACCAGCAAAAAGTGTTTGGCTTCCCGTTAACCGTCTGTGTACGCGCAATCTGAATTTCTTTCTGGCTTACCTTGCAGATTTAGCTTCGGGATGACCATGCAAATCGAGGACCCAATTTCACGAAAAATGACATCAATGGATGCATTCGTGTTTGTCTCTATGAGATAACTATCTAACAAAGTACGTGTATAATCTATAGACAATACGATGTGATTTCGTTGTCTAAAAATGAGAATAAATTCACATGTTTACGGTTTAATACGTTAAATCAGCTGCTGTCTTCATGTAAAATCCGTAAGGCCGTCTTTGTGTACGCCAGCGTTGACACACAATTTGATGAGGTCATCGCAGAAATTCGTGACGTAAAACATGTAGCCAAACCTGTCTAATATCGAGCAAGATATACACAGGAGCCGTTACTCAGTATTTCACGCTGTCACGATCATAAGACGACTCATCATGTCGTATGATGATGACAACAGCGTGAATTGAAACACTGTGTAATGGCTCCTATGTATTGTGCTCGATACTGTGTACAGTATATAACAATGATTTGCATGTTAACGTTTTACTCACTAAATTGAGAAGATTGTACACCAGTTGGAAATCTCCTTGCAAATGTAAAACATCTTTACATTCCAACACTAATTTTGCTGATTTTTCAACTTCTTGAAAGCGTAGATAACTTCCGACTATCTCGAGAAAAGAATCAACGTCGGGTGTTAAACCTCCACGATCAGCGAGAAACACATCACAGGTATCTCGAATACTTCCATTTGGCAGCTTGGTGAAATAATACCTGATGTCATTCAGTGTCATACTATGTGTGTGAATTTGATTTACCAACGACGCCAAAGACTCCTTTACAGCAGGCCATAGCATGGCTACTACTTCAAACATCACTTTCTGATGGTAACTAGTTTTCCGACGACTTTCTTTCCACTTGTCCCATTGTCGTATGAAGACACGTTTGCTGATGATATCCTGTGGCATATCAACTATTAGCTGCTTCACCTCTTTCGGCACTATCTCAGGATTTATGGTGGGTTTGTTGATGTCAACGTCGTCAAGAGTAATTGGGGATATTTGGCACAATGTACCAAGAGTGGTCTGGTCATTATCAATGAGAGCAATAGCTTTGGTAAGTACTGCTGTGTCAACTAAAATAAGAATAAAAAAATGAATTAATTACAATACACATCAACAGAATTATTTTATAATGCTTGCCATGAAATGTAGATGCAATAGTTTCTAACTTATTTGTAAGCATGTATTTATGGTTATGGTCATATACGTTTGGTGTATACATTATTTTCACTTGAATACGGAACTCTATTGTGTAGCTTAGTATGTGATGCATCAAATGTGAACTAAAAACGAAAGAGTAGACAGTTAGAAAATATGTTGATATAGGGATGTGACTGTTGTATAGAGGACTACTTGATCCAGACATTTATACAGACTTCTGACTTTTAATCCGGTGTTCAAGAAGTGTAACTTCTCTAGAAAAAAAGCTTAATTGACAAAATCATTTAAATAATATCAATAACGCAAGTATGTTACACAAGCATTTTGATTTAAACTGCATCACGGTACGTATCACGCATGTAAATGTACGCATCACGCATCAGATGTATTATTCTTTAAATACGCAAATAATAAAAAAAGATCGTTAAAACTATTAATATAATGTGCTTCATAAAGAATGTGTGAGCAATGTGTAAGTGTAACTAAACTATTATCCAAATAGATGAGTTGATCATAAAGGTATTAAATCCAAATGATTACACACAGATTCCCCTCATGAAATAAATCTTGGAGAGTATTGTCTTTGAATCAAGTCCTTGACAAATGAAACATCAACAATATTCGTGAACTGATATGCAAATAAGGATAATTTATATGGACGAATATCAACTAAAAAATGAGACAATTCCTTGACATAAATACATGTGGTATAATGTTTCATTTCATGCAGGAATATTTTAAAATGATGATGATAGCTTATTGAAATTAATGGTATTCATTACGCAAATTATATTACGAAATTTCAACAAAAAATTAATATGCAAACAGGTAACTAATATGCACTAAATTTATTCAAAGCTTAATCATACATCATGTGATAGAAAGTATTGTTAATATGGCCATGATACCATGAATTCTAGCTTACCTTGTGGAGATAGAGATTCGCTGAAATCACGTATGTATGATAGAGAACGTTTGAACTGTTCAAGGTATACATGCTCACGTTTCCTGATGACCAGTACTCGCGAATATATTTCTTTCTTTATACTCCTCATCAACGTTTCAAAGATGTTTTGGTTGTTTATTATCTTAACAAGCAATTCGATAGAAACCATCCCACTGACTAAAAGATCATACACTTTCTTCAAAGCATTTGCAGCTTCATCTAGTCGTGCCTTGCCTTCGTCAGGTAGGTGTTGTTTGTGTTGGCCTGTAGAACAAGGTAATTAATTTGAACAACATCACAGAAACTTGAGGAAGCATTGCAAATGAGAATCAGCATGACTCAAACCCCAGTTGTTGTATACGGAAACAGGACTTGAGGGAAATATTGTAGAGGGTATGGAAAAGAACAAGCTCCAGTTTCCGAAAACAATAGGCGGTGTACGGAGCGGACGTACAGTGCGTGAGCTCCAACTTTACTCCCTCTTTCTTCCATCAAGATCGAGTACACATACCTAGCTTTGCATGCTGTGCATGATTATCCCTTGTTGCCAACACATGGATGTTTAAATGACGAAAAAGAAAGGCAGGAAGCAAAAAAACCGCAACATTAGTACTAGCAGTGAAGGAAGTCCACAGCCAAAACGTAGCAAGATGGCCGACGCGGGAAATTCAAATACCAATCCATTCATACCCAACCCACCAACTGACAAAAATATCACCACACAGTTAAGTGAAATCCTCGAAACTCTAGCAACCTTTGGGAAGCAAATCGAGAAGATATCCTCTGTTGAACAGCGTTTAACAGATCTCCACGCGTCAGTTGAATATGTTAGTGATTATTTCGATACTTTCCGAAAACAAATGGACGAGATCAAGTGCGAGGCTGAACAATTACAAGCGGACAACGTTAGTCTAAAAGCTCAACTGAGCACCACCCAGAGAGAGCTGAACCACACTCAAGATGATCTTCATGAACTTCAACAATATACACGTCGTAACAATCTAGAATTACACGGAATCCCCCAATGTGATGGTGAAGACACCGATGATATTGTAATAAAAGTAGCTTCTGCGACTGGTGTGGAGGTCAACACAAGTGACATTGACATCAGTCACCGTTTACCAAGTCGTAATCGTGATGTCCCACCCGCCATTATTGTGAAGTTCGTTAGAAGATCACTACGAAATAAGATATACTACGCCAGAAGGAATATCCGAGGTAAAACCCCAAACCTGCTTCGTATCGGTGAAAATACTACCAATAGTATCTACATCAATGAAAGTCTAAGTCCGGTGATGAAGCGTCTATTTTACCAGGTGAATGAAAGACGCAAAAGACTGCAATGGAAGTTTATTTGGACGAACAATGGCAAGATTTACACAAGGAAAGATGAACATTCTGAAGTTGTTGTGATACCATCTATGAAAGCTATTGATCGCCTAAACTAAGGATTACTCAGTACAACTAACTATATACTTGTAAATACAACACAATAAGAGGTATATGTCACCCCCCTGCTACTACCAATATTTTTTCCACAATCCATTTTAACATTAGGTCCATAGGAAAACATTTTGATGAAATGGTAGAATTTTTGACTCATACTCAGAATTTCTCCATTATAGCATTATCCGAAACTTGGTTACGTAATGACTCTGACTGTTCTCTGTACAATCTTCCCTCATACCAACTTATCACATGCAACCGTCCACATTCACAAGGTGGTGGAACAGCCATGTATATTCATAACTCATTGTCTTTTATACGCATCAACACATTTGACATTTGTCACTGTGAGTCTGTTTTCATTGAAACACTTATTGAAAAGAAGAAGATAGTTGTCGGTGTAATATACCGTAAACCAAATACACCAATTCATGAATTTTTAGATAGCCTGGAGAAGTGCCTAAGTTATATGTCTGTTAGAGACAAGAAGTGTATAATTCTGGGAGATTTAAACATTGATGTTAGTGAAAACACACACACCAGTACTAATTATATGACTCTCCTGAATAGTTATAACTTTATTCAAACCATTGACACTTCGACCAGAATCACCACTTTCACGGACACAACAATAGACCACATTATCACAAACATTACAGACCATTTCGTTGAAACTGGAACTATAGCTACCGACATTAGTGATCATTATCCAATCTTTGCTTTATTTACAAACATTAATCACATTTTCAATCATAATACTACCTTTCAAAATGTCGACTTTTCCAAATATAATCGTGAGACCTTCCTTTCTGAGTTAGACAATGTTTCCTGGCAGCCTGTATATGATTGTGACGAACCAAACCACGCATATAATGTTTTTTATCAATTATTCCATGATATTATTACAATACACGCCCCCCTTAAAAGAACAAAAATAAAGAAAACTAAAATTCATAAGCCTTGGTTAACAAAAGGACTATTAAAGTCAACAAGAACAAAATATCGTTTATTCTGTAAAATGAAAAAATCGCCTAATAATATTGAATTTAATAAGAAATACAAGCTTTACCGAAATTTGTTGACAAGAATTTTAAATTCCGCTAAAAAGAGACATTATCATATGAAAATACAGGCTGCCAATGGAAACACTAATCAAACTTGGAAAGTAATTAATGACATCTTAAATAAAAACAGCAACAAAATGACTTCACCAAAACAAATTAGTGTAGATCACAAGATCATTTCAGGGAAACTACATATCGCAGAAACATTCAACGACTTTTTCACCGACATTGGCCCAAAACTTGCCTCAAAAATCACCCCAACGACAAATTTTAATCATTATCTAAATGATAATTATTATGACTCAGTCTTCTTGCACCCAGTTGTGTACAGTGATATTGTGGAAAAGATAAAACGCATGGATCCCAGAAAAGCTATGGGATATGACAACATTCATCCTAAACTAATAATTGATGCAGCCCATATCATTTCCCACCCAATAACACACATAATTAACTGCTCACTTTCCCAAGGTATATTCCCTGACGCCCTCAAATTTGCCAAAATCACCCCAATTTATAAGAAAGGATCGACCCTTGATGTTAGCAACTACAGGCCCATCTCAATTTTACCAGTCCTTAGCAAACTATTTGAATCAATCGTTAAATACCAATTAGTATCATTTCTAGATAAATTTGACATTCTTCTCAGTACTCAATACGGTTTCCGCAAAAAGTTTAATACGAAAATTGCCCTTGCTGACCTCATATCTGACATTACTGACAAAATGGACCAGGGCTTCGTCACCTTTGGCATTTTTATCGACCTCAAAAAAGCATTCGATACAATTGACCATCATATTCTTATCCAAAAGTTATATTATTACGGCATTAGAGGTGTTCCGCTCCTTTGGTTTCAAAATTACCTTAAAAATAGACAACAGGTCGTTAGCATAAATGGTATCAACTCCAATCCAAAACAAATTAAGTGTGGGGTACCCCAAGGATCAATACTTGGACCAATCCTCTTCCTCATATATATTAACGACATTAACAAATCTACTGACGCCTTCAATTTTCGTTTATATGCAGATGACACTAACCTATTCAAATTCATGAAAACTAATAATATCAATCTTAATGTTATAAATGATCATTTTAAAAAAGTTAACGACTGGTGCAATGCTAACAAATTAACAATTAACGTTGACAAAACTAACTATATGATTATCAAAACTCCCCAGAGGATATCTCACATCGAGGGAACCCTAAGTATTAGCGACACACCAATTAAGTGTGTATCATCGGCCACATATCTAGGTATTTCCATCGACCCAGCTCTCACCTGGGAAATCTCACATCGAAAAAGTAACCCGAACTATAAGTCCCAAAATCGGAATCATCTCTCGTATTCGCCATTATGTCCCAAGGTCCACCCTTGTTTTACTTTACAACACTTTAATCCTCCCCCATCTTAGTTTCTGTCTTGAAATTTGGGGTAACACCTATCGTACATTACTCGAACCACTTATAATCTTGCAAAAGAAACTAGCTCGACTTATCACTTTCTCTGATTATCAAACACATTCTGCGCCCCTTTTCAATCAACTCCGCATATTAGATATCCATAAACTGTGTAAATTCCAAACATGCATGTTTGTCTATGACTTACAAAATAACCGCTATGCTCATAATATTAACCACTACATTACTAACCGTCTATCCCATAGCTACCCTACCAGATCAGCCCTCAGTTGTAACATTCCCATTCCAAAAGTTAATCTTACAATTTCTCAAAAGAATTTCAAATATGCATTACCCAAACATTGGAACTCCCTACCAAACAAACTTAAGAATATACACAAGCGACATGAATTTAAAAAATGTATAAAGACACACCTTTTCTCTTGATGCAAATTTGTACTGTAAATATGTAAATATCTTTTTCTGTACATGTGCTATAATAGATTTGTGAATATGTATGTGTGTATTGATTATTACTATATTATTTGTTATTATTAATTATTTATCATAAGTACGCCGTGTATCTTTACCTTCTATATTTTGACAGGATGAGGACCATGGACTAGATTAGTTTCTAGTAAACTATTTCCATGGTCCTCACCAGAGCATTTTCTTTTATTGTATTTGTATTTTCCTCTCTGTAATGTTATTATCTTATGTTTCTGGTGAAAATAAAATTCAATTCAATTCAATTAAAAAAAAAATCAAATTATTAGAAATTACACCGCGGATCGGTCTCACATAAGAGACCATCTTCAGGGATAGACTGTAAAAAATAGTGCACAATGTTTACCAATATGAGCAGGTATGGTGAATCACTCAATCTGCTCCAACCGGAACGTAGACATCGGGCACTGTAGAATATATTTTTCTGAAACTGGAGCGTGTTCTCTTTCATACCCACAAATATAGATGTATTAGATAAACGTCATAGAAAAAAATGATCTTACCATCTAAGTACCTCGGCCATAACTTCACTGCTATTAGGATGTCCAGTTGTTTTATGATAGGAAGATATGATGTACCTTGAGGCCAGTCTCTGCAGATAAGTTTCGACAACAACTTCGCATATCGTTTGCCAGATGTCTCCAATGAGAAAATATCTTTCTCAATGTCCTAGTTTAGAACAAATTGAAGGCACAATTGGGTTTTTTCTTTGCCAAGTTTATCAAACAGATTTCTCGAAGGTTATCATATAAATGATACTATGTTTCGAGGATACTGCTTTGAAATTCGCTGTACTTATCGATAAACTGAGCACAAACATGTTTACTTTATGACTGCTACTTTAGGAATACAAATACAAATACTGAATACATACCGATTCACACCCTTTCAGGCAATCTGAAACAGCATCTTCCATTGTTTCATGAATGAGAGGATTTACTGTCATCGACTCTGATACTAAGTAAATTTCCATGAGTGTCTTTGTCGATACCTAAAGAATTAAACACATATATACCATCGTACAGTCGTAAACCAAACCCTATCTAAAAACAAATATTAGGTACCTTATACAAATTTGAATTAAACATAACAATATATCGTTTAGATTTTTGTACTACTACATTCCCCATGACAGTGCATGCTCCCGATGTTAGAAAATAAATAAAGTACATTGTAATGGCGATGGAAAAGCAGAAAAGTAAATAAAACCTGGTAATATAAATTAGGATGAAGCTCTTATTATTGTTTTGTGACAACCGCTTTCAAATTAAGAATCGGCAAATATGAAAAGGAAGCAGATAAAGTTAAGGTATATAGACCATACAAAAATGGGGAAAAGAACATTTTAGTTTTTTCAAAGAATGACAGATTATTATCTGTCACCACTTGTGTTGTGAAGCTACCCCGTTGTCTCTTTGTAATTTACATATAAGTGTAAGGTCTGAAAAATGATTGACAGGTGTTATTGTGCCAGAATTATGTATATATATCTATTATAAACCCATTAAACATAGTATTAAATTCTTATAGATTACCATTATCCGAACAATAGAACAGCAGCTTTTCCAAAAAATAACCGGTAATTTACGTCATCGATATGCAAATTATGTTGGCAAACAAGATTGTCAATGGTTTCTTTGATTTGTAGGGGTTGACGATCATACCTTTGCTCTAACTTTTGAAACAGTAATGGTCTAGATATAAGACTAATATGCATGGATAATACAACTGATTGGCAGTGTCACTGGCCTAATATCAGTTTTTAATAAGTGTCTTTTATAGGTTTTCTATAAATCGATGTTATTGACTTCTTCAAAGCTTTCATTCACATAAAATAGCACCACGATGTTGTAACACAAGTATAACGATTGCGATAATCTTCAAAATTTGCTTGTACACATGCTAATCCACCCTTGTTGTTACCCGTGCCATATGCACCAACATTTTAGTGTCGCTATATGCAGTTTCGTAATTGCTAGGTGACGATGTGTATGTTTTTTAAATAAATATTTATCTACTTCCTAACTACCCATTATTATATTCGCCCTATATCCCACCAGTTGCTGTTATGGGCATGATCCTGTTGCTCGGTACGCTTGTATACATTTTTAATGTGTACTCACCTCCAGGTTTCATCTCTGCAATACACACTATCAGTTGACTTTTGCAAGGTCTTGTTGCTAGGCATATTTCCATACATATTTTAAATGTCTGTTCACTTATCTACCCATCTCTTTTTGTTGTCTAGGCATTATATGCCATCATTAGACCGTTTTGAAGGGTGTGGTATTGTTGTTCGGCATATTTGCATACATTTGAATGTTTATTCACTTGAGCACCCATTATTGTTTTTATCTTTACAATATGAATCACCAGTTGACTATTGCTATGGGTGTGGTCTTGTGGCTAGGCATATTTCGATACAGATTTGAATGTTCATTCACTTACCTACCCATTTCCTTTGGTTATCTAATCATTATATACAATCATTAGACCGTTGTGAATGGTGTGGTCCTGTTGCTTTTTGCATAATATTGTTGACTGTTTATTCACTTGCTCAACCAGCAATATTGTTAGCTGTGCAAAATATACTAGCATTTGGCATTTGCTAAGGGTGTGGTCATGATTGAGAAGGCATGGCTTTAAACAATATTTACGGACTGAATAACACCTCTACAACATCCCCACCATATCAGACTCATTCACTGGGTAGCTTGTGACTAGATATATGTTATTGACCAAAACTGAGGCTCAATCAATAGCTTTATGTAAAAACAAGTTCCAATTCACAAATAACTTAAGTGTAAGCTTTACCAAACATAATTCTTATTAATAAGAAACCGCTGGGCATACTTACTGAGTGTTTCTGTTTTCCTTCTGATTGCTTTTTTGTCGTCAAACGTTCTTTAAAACGAACCATTATCATTTTCGTCCACACCGACCATAGCTCATCACTATCTTGGGAGTAAGTAATGTTGAGGATTTTGGACCATCCCTTGGTGATAGAGATACACTTTTAACTAGAGATACACTTTTAGAGATACACTTTTAATGTTTCCAGCCGGTGATACAATATATAATACTATACATTTCAGTGGAGCTCTATCTAGTATTAATATCTTCATTCATATCTAACCTGTTTAAGAGTTAAACATTCACAATTATAATTACCATAAACGGAAAACAGCTAGCACCTTGACCATCTTTCATTTGGCAGCAATCCTCTGTGAATATTTCGTATTCTTGCTGTATATATTCATGCTCATGAAACCTTAGACATTTTAATAGTTTTAAAAATTAAGTGGCAGTTGTTGAGTTTGATTTTTGGGGGCTTTTTTGGCAAGTTTTGTATCAAGATTACATGTTAAAGACTGATGCTTTCGTTTTCACCATAGAATTAATAAGTATGTCATCCTTATTAAGAAAGAATTGATCATCCTGAAATTATGGTCCTTACAGGTTAGGTTACTTCTATTTGGCTTCTACCTAATATTGAACCTTTGACCAAGCTATATATGCACACCAGACAACTGCCTATATCACATGCAAAATAAAATTCAACAAATCGGCACCATTTAACTGGATATAATCATCCGTCGTTTAAATATGTTTTGAAGCTTAAGAAATTATATGTCACATGAATATTACTAGATGATAATTCTTTTCAAATACAGATTATATAACATTGTAATTTGTTAATGTATATGTAACTTTAAGAAAGGAAATACCTCAAGTTCACGATTCAACAACTTCTTCCCTGATGGCATCTCATCCTTTAATGTTGTACATAGCAATCCAGACAGTAGCCAAGAACCTTCGACGACTTCTCTTTCTACATCTATCGGTGATTCATCTTCCGTGACAAAAGGTTGTTGTGCCAGTGTTGCTTGTTTGGCAAGATATATATGACTAACATAGTATTCCTTCAGATTTAGCACTTGGTTAGTTGTCATCTGAAATTTCCCAGCGTCCACAATCTTGAGAAGTCGCAGTGCCATAAGGAATTCAGTTGACATAAGCCTAATAAAGTCAGCATCAGGTTTCCTAGGACATGAAATTGCCATAAAGTAGTATTACCTGTATTGTTTTCATTTCTGTGATTTTGTCAAGTATATAATGCGCAGTTGGCATTTTGTGATTAGCCAAATAAAAAAGTTGTTTGGTTTCGGTTACCCGACCCCACATAGTTTTTCATGCCGACCCTAAACTTGTTTTTACATATCCGAGAGAAAAAATTAGAAAATCGTGAACATTGTGAAGTCTCGCAAGAAATAATGGATGCGGAAACTGACATCAACTGAAAAAGACAATATAAAATTGTTCTTCCAATCTGTAATGGCTGTACATCTGATGAGAAGAAGCCAATAATACATGTACAGAGACCATATAGCAATCAACAGAAAAACATAACTACCTGAACTAGACACTCACATATGATAAAAAAATATTAAACAACAAAATAAAAAATCTACCTACCCCACCTATTTTAATGTAATTGGAACAAAACAATTTTTTTACGCCTTAACCGTCAACTTTGGCTTCAGTCCACATGACAAGTTCATAATACATGTACAGACCAGATGTAAAGTGAAAACTATTAGACTTGTATTTTCAGAATGTAGACTTCTGATCTATAGCTGTCATATATTATATACCATTATGAGAAACTGTATGAAATGTATGTGTAGCGGTTTGGTAGTATGACGCCACCAACGTTCGTCTTGGTTTGTGCTTTTCGATAGTCATGTGATGTGTTTTGTTGTTGTTAACGAATGGCGGAAACTGAGTTGCATCTCACTGTGCACACTCGTCTAAATTTCATGGATCCGGCCGTTTATCGTTAATGAACAGACTGAATATTGTTCCTGCTACTAAATTTAGGACCAACGAAGCTGATGTTCGCAAGCAAAGGAGCTGGTCGACATAGTTGATGCCTTTGGGTCGAAGATAATTCATGTAGTCAGCGAAGCCAGTGAACTTGATGTTGCGTCAAGTACTAATGCCTATGGTCTTATACTTATACTTGATTTAGTATCGTATGGTCAGTATAACGACAAACCCTTAATTTCTTTATCTCGGTGTGTTCCAGTCATCGCCGGAACACCAGATTACCAGATTGTTTAATCAGAGAGTTCTACAAGAAGTTTGACTTGCTGATACTTTTGATTTCTTGGTCAACTATTCTGTATCCTCGAAGAGACCATGTGCGTTATGCAAATGAGGCAGTCTTTCGTCATTGTCGCATATAGATGTAGTGAACCAAGTTCTGTACATGTGTTATGTTAGCCGTTTGCCGTTGAACATTTCCTGTAATTATCAACGACTGTGAACGCTATCCTGTGTGATTACCTTCATTGATTCATATTTCCTATCATTGAACGCTTTCCTGATACCTAATTCTACAATTGCTGTATACTATACGGGTTGAGTTGCTGTTGTTGTGTGTGTGTCATCAGATTGCCGAACGAGCCGTTGCCATTACCAGCTGTTGAAACCCTACAACTAGTAATCATCGTGTAGAGTTGTGTGGAATACTTTAGAGCTGGGTATCCTTTATTAAGCAATAGACACTTCGTGAACATTTATAGTAACTTTGTAACTGTGATAACTTTGTATTAGCATTGTAAGAACTTTTGTAGAATACTTTTGTACATTTTTACTGTAATATTTCCAGAGAGCCTTACTTACTGAACTTTGTAAATACTTTCCAGAAACTCTTAAACTATTTGTATTGACTACAGTCAAGACTCAATATCATCAATCCTGAAATCATTGTGAACAATAATAACGTTGGTTACTGTTATATCTGTGTCCAGTGATATTATTTATGTTTGTGAGCAACACTAATACGACTAAAAGCCCCCACGATCATGCACTAGTCAAAGTTTATACACAGTCCCTTTCTAAATGTAATTATAGTGATCCCTGTATTGTTTGAACTGAGTACATACAGCTTACATATGCATATATGCAACGAAGATGCTGTCTATACCAACAGGTAAAGTAAATAACACAATAACTATATAGATGTGCTACAAACATTTGGCGCTACTTTAGTAATGCCCTTCCTACGATTCTAGGGACTAGCTTCTAGTTTGAATATGTATCAGTCCGCGGAATCCTAAAACTAACATTGATTTTTGATTAACGTCATGACACTGACAGACGTGAGTGTATGATAATACGGTCGTTGTTTACTCACCTGTCAGCTATCGATTTCAATGCAGTTTGTGAGATCCTGTGATTCAATAAGGAAATGACACGTGTACATGTGTTCTCAAGCTGGAGATGAAGAACAGCAGAGACACTTACAACATTATCAATACACTGACAGACAAAATTCTTTTTTTTCATGATTTCTTGTTTGTTTTTTGCTTTGGGGTGTTTAATTTTGATGAATATAAAGATATTTAAAGAAAGGTTATATATATACGATATCAATACACATTGTTTCCATGTAACCTTCAGTAATTGACTTAGATCGTATCACGTGGTATGGACCATTGACCCATAGTGACCTCAATATTCATATAGGGGCACTAGTCGCGCTCTATTTTCCATAGGTTATATTATAGTAGCAGAAGTCTTATCGGTGATTTGCTTTGACTATGGAAAGCGCTGATGTAATATGAATCACTTATTGCCTGGCCTTATTCGGGCACTAGCAGACGTCATATTGCTCCTCGTTCTATTACGTAGCAACTATTCTCATCGGCTTTCAGGAAAACGTAGGCTACATTACAGCTCTCATTGTAATAGACGTCTACTAGTGCCATCACAACCAGGCAAAAGTGTATATTATCACATAAATACGTGCAAATCTTCACCTGTGTGACGTCAAACAGGGCAGATAAAAAAAAACTGTTCTACCTAACTATTTTTTTTCTCTCAACTGTTTGAGTGTTCCTGTTAATCCTATGCTACGATCATATTACTAGCGTCGTAATAATAATGTGCTTTCAAAACGTAAATGAACACATTACGTTACGAATATCCTTGGGTGGCATGAGTCTGATACGTAGAGGTACTTTTAGTTTTATCAAATAATTTTCATTCTATCTAAAAATCATGTAGATTATCGATGTAGCAGCCGGCAAGCTTACTTCCAATTTTCCGTCGAGCTCAGAGCTCCGGACTTACACATCCCGAGCAAATGTGATTAAAATGACGGAACAGAAGTCGCATTCAGACAAATTTTACTTGCGTTTTTAAAACTAAATTTGATATTAAATGTACATCGCAAGGTTATAACCGATACTTTTGCTTGAGAAACCACATCACACTGCAGATCACGCAATTGCGTAATTTGCATAGCCGTCGGACGCCTTTTTGAAATACACGATGAAGAATAAAGTGCGATGAAACCATGCAGTATTCGTAAAATTCTATTCAAAATTGTAGAAAAAATATGTGGAAATACTTAATTATGTGATAAATATATAATTCCACGAAATCAATGTTAGTTTTACGTCATATTAAATGCTCCTCGTATGATTCGCCTACCGGCTCGAATTTGTATTAGTCCGCGTAATCATACTCGGAGCATTATGACGTAAAACTAACATTGATTCGTGGGAATACAAAAAAAATATAGCATACAAAGCGCACATGTCCTACAACGCTTGTTGGTGTAGCTTTCAGTTTTAATGAGTAGTTTGCATCATTAATAATTTATGTAATTAGGCTATATCTTAAGGATTCTAGCTTAAACTGTCATATAATTTAGTGCATGCAGTGAGGATAATAAAGTGCTAAGCGTCTGACAAGTTTGCTGATGTAGCTTTTAATTGTAATCATTCACATATATAATTAATTATGTTTATTAATTAGCCTAAAGAATGCACATTAATTTCATTATAATTCGGTACATGCATGGAAGATAATACGTGCACGTGTTTGACAATGCAGCTTAAATTAGTAGTAATAAATCATTTGCATAGTCAATGCTTTTCAGTAAGTAGGCTATATCTTGGGAATGCACACTTCAAATTCAATCTAATTAAACATCAACCGTAACAAAGCTCACGAGTTCTAGAGGCTCTATACAGGGCATGTAGTGGGCTGATATAAATTTCACTTTTCTGGCAAGTATCCCGGATGTTCCTTTCTAAAAATATTGGGATTTCAAGTATAATGAGGTATGTAATATTACAAATACTGGCACGATCGCGAGGAAATAGCTCTGTGAATGGGTTTTATTTTGCAATATGGAAAACATGTTACCTTAAGCAGGCCACTCAAATTTCGATACATCTAAGCTTATCTTAAATTGAATAAGTTTATAGCCTAACTGAAGTCATTTAATTGTATAAACATACCTTTTTCATTTGCCCCTTTTCTATATCATACATCAATCTAGCAGTAATAATATATTCGGGTACATGCTGATCAGCTGCCAAGGCCTCCATTTCCTTTGAGTTTGGAGGGGTAAGGAAGGCTATCGACCTTATTATCATCTCATCAACACCAAAATACCCAGGAAGCTGTTTTAGTATTTCCGTATAGATTCTTTGCATGGAAGATAGAGATAAGATACAAAGTCGACTTTGGATTTCAAACTTGTAAACTGTTATAATTTGATCAGATACCTTTGCGTGAAATATCACGTCATGATAGGGACGTTATGATACTCACGATAAACGTCATCCAGAAGCACCTTTCTGATTGGACAAGGCACAGTGATCGCAAATTTTAAGAAAATGAAAATAGATTAAATAGAGTACTTTTCAAAACAGGGACGGTATAACTAATATATCCATTTCCAAACTATGCCACTGTGAAATCTTGCAACTCGTGTATCTATGCAGAATCGGCACTCACGGTAATGCGACGAAATTTGAGGTGATACCGAATGAGTGACTGTGTCATATATTAATGATGGGGTGGACAACGTACGCCACATTTTAACCTGCCTGGTTTGCATTTTTAGGGGAAACTATGTATGACCATATCAATCCCATTTTAAAATAGTACCTAATTGCATTATCTTGAAATATTGATCTAGTTGCTTAGTGTCCATGAATTTCACATTTCATTTGTAAAGCTATGGTCAATTGCTTAACATCTTCACAGATCATTTATGTTGACATAGAACGATTTCGGTTTCTATGATTTTCTACTTTTCATTGCTTTATATCAGTGAAAATTAAATTAACGTTGTGAAGAAATTATCGTGTAATGACCTGACGCTACTTGTCATGTACAATTAAGCATAATGATTTTAGTATACTGGCAATGGTTGATTCTGAAATCTGACACTATTTCAGTGTCAAGGCAAGTAAGTGAGGAGATCGGAAAAGGGTAGCTTTATATGATTTAGTCTCTATGTATACCATTCGGAAATCTTTGTAAAACAAATGGTGCTAACATTTGATCAATACCAGCTTATAACTAATCAACGTTTGCCAAATATGATCATATAACAAAACTTGCAAAGTTTGCATTGGTAAACCCAGGTGATGACATCACAATCTCTTTGTCTTGGTAGTGTGTCAAGACAACGAAATCGATCTGTGACGTCATCATCAGAGATTTTCCTATAAACCCTTACAGGAAATTGCCAAAGGCCTGAACACATATTGAGTGCAGTAGGGCTACTTTTACAAGATTTCAAAGTTATATAAGTTACTGATCAGGTGATATGTCATTAAGCAAAATCGTATGTACATCGAAGGCAGAAATAAGCCTGACGAGACTTTCCTTTGGACCTTTAAGAACATATCTCAGGTGCCATTTGAGGTTCATACATTTACACATTGGGGATTTATTTACAGTAAGAAATTAATTGTCTTACCCTTTTTCGTCTTGGTCATTTTGCAACTGGGCAGTGTATTTTGCTGCTCTTATACCACTAAGTCCCCACCAGCCAAGATCGGTGATGTTTTCAGTATTTGTGAGACAAACTGGGTTTTCATCAAATAATTGCAATACAGGAAGACAATACATCCAGTACCCATTGGTATATTCACCATCAATAATAATATTGCAGATATTAACAATTGCAGACCTAGCTTGGCGCCTAGTAAGAAATAGGAGCTATTATTTTTATATGTGGCAAATAATTTTGCCTCACAGAATATTTCACGACATGATGATGTTTAGAACAGCCTACACCTCATTTATATCTTCAACCAATGACAATCTTAAATCATAAAGTAATAACACAGACAGTAAAGCAATAAAAACACTAATAGGTATTAGCAGTTTATCTAGCAATGGTAGATATCTCAATTGAAGATGCCAATATTTACAGTTTGCTAATTGTCAGCGTTGGAACACACTCCATACTGTCAGTTGGTTAAATATCAGACGACAAAAAGACTATTGTTATTATCAGCTGTTAAATATGGCAACAATCATGGGCAACAAAAGATTTGTCCCTTGTAAATTATATGAGCAAACAGTGACAATTAACATATTGACTACCTGATTGTTTCCGTATCAAAGTCTTCCTTGATGGCACATGTAATGTTACTCCAGTCCTGCCTTGATTCCACCTCAAGGAACATTGTCCGTACCAGCTCATAGTATAGTTGTTTTCTCTTCATTTGTATTTTGTATTTTTTCAGTAGTATTGCTATTGCAACAACATATATAATATTGCTGATAGCTTTCGTTTGACATTTCGGTGAAGGTTCTTGCCTCGCCTGTATCAGAGAGTCAAGCTTGGACACCAATCTCGACAGTATCACCTATTAAGAGAATTATACAGATAAACTGCTTTCGTAAAAGTGGGCTTGGCAAGCAGTCTAAAATACATCTCTTAATACCGAGATAAAGCGCGTTTCCTCCATGTCGCAATCGTTTATAGCATCCATATCATGTGTAAAAGTATATTTATTACATTTGCTTTAATTATCAGCTCAGCAAATGGTGTATCTCGATGTAATGAATATATAAACAATGCTGTAAGTGCAAAGCGTAACTTAATCAAATCCCTAGGGAGAAAACATATATCTGTCATAAGATGTTTACATCTCGGTTTAAGCTATAGAGAATCAATTGTGACACACTCCTTTATATATTGTCTTATTACTACACCAGTGTTATTTTACACTATTGATGTAAATGCCATATGTCATGTTGTTATGTTATTATTCATTAAGGTGTCATATGTGGACTTACCAAATTATACAGTATTTAAATAAACTTTACAACAACAAAAATAAAATGAAATAAAACAAACGATTAAGGCTAACAGGTAGTCGAGTGTTCCGATTTGTATGTGAATTATTTGGGCAACTACAGGCAATCGTTTTCGAACAACATGCCCCGAGGTTTATATATAAAAGACATTCAAAATCAAAATAAATTCTAGTTTTAATGTTTCAGAAGTTGTTGGGGATAATTTTCTAACTTAACCATTTATTAGCAAATCTGCCTCCTAAAACCACACTAAACTTGTGTATATCCTACGAATGTCACGGCAACTGCTATAGCAGTACTAGTGTTGCTTGATGTGGAGCTTGGCGAGAATCTGTTGACTATGTTAAAAGTCAACACTGCATGGGAGCTTGTTTCACTGGGAGAATAAGCTGGTGCCTTCTTTATTCATAATGGACCTTTTTCATTAATACAAACATAGACATTGTGGACATTATGAAGAGAGGGTCATCGTTGCTGTCATACTATCCATTGAACAAGTAGCCACACCATTATTTGAACAAGCAAAGGTTTAAAGAGATTATACGCTCCTCACTTCATTTGTTTCCAAGAATGGCTTACCCCAGTGTGCAGATGGCCTCCTCTTAATAATGTAATTTGCTTAATACTATAACTATGTTTAGATGAAATCTAGCGTAATGTGGATAGTGAAAAATGTCTTTTCTTTTGTGGGTTCCCAGGAATGCAACTGAGATAAAATAGCGCCAATGGCATTGTAGTATAACTGTATTTGTCTGTTGCTATGGGCGTGGTCTTGTTACTATGGACATTTGCATACATTTTGGGGAATCTTTATTAACTTGCCTACCCTTCCCACTTTTCATCTTTGCAATGCAATCTATCATTTAGCTGTTGCTATGGGTATGGTCCTGTGGCTACGCATATTTGCATACATTTTGAAGCTTTATTCACTTACCTACCCATACCTGTTGTTATCTTTGCATTGTAATATGCATCGTCATTTCACTCTTGCTAAGGGCGTGGTTATGGTCACAAGGGCCAATTGTGTCGAAACATTTCCAACTTAACTGCAGAATAATACCTCCAGAAACATCTCCACCGAGTTTCAACCCCATTCACCACGCAGTTTCAAGATTTTTTTTTTTTACCAAAATGAGTTTTTGTTTACCTAATTTGCACATTGTTGATGGGATCTTCACGTTGTGAACACACTTTCATCAACACGTCCCCTGAGTCATCCCCATTACATTTCAACCCAATCAGCTCAATATTTTTTGGAATTATAGGTTTTTGACCAAAAAGACACATTTGCATACCTAATTTGCATATCACTGATGGGATCATCATGTCATGAACAATTCTTAATCTAACCACCTCTAAGAATTTGAACAATCTCCCAACTATACACCCGCGTTAATATACCCACCAAATATCACGGTAATCGGTCCAGTGGTTTTTGACTTTAAGTTGTTTACACACACACACACACACACACACACACACACACACACACACACACACACACACACATCCAGACATACAGGGACTTTGCCATGCCTGTAGCACTACTGAACCTTATCAGTATAGTTGTGCTAAAAACTAGCCCTGCCTTTGTTCCCATTTAAATGTACTACAACTTTACCATTGATTATAAATCTGAACTCACTTTTTTTACTTTAACGTCTTTGATTTTCTTAACTTTTTGCCTCTTTTGTCAGCTTTTGTGTAATGGCTTGCATACTCTTCGCTGTGTTACACTGTCTACCAAATCGAATACGTCTTGAAGAGCTTTGCTTGCTTTCATTGGCTCTCCGTCAAATACACGAAATCCAATCCAGCGCGGAAAGTATGATTCCAGGGCATTTTCAGCATCTCTTCCCCTCACATCATCTATGTTTCCCTGATGTCTGTCCATCCTAATAACACTATCATAGCAATGAATGACATCTAGGAAAGAAAAGTGTATTTTCATTTAAAGTAGGGTTTGGTGTAAGAGTATCTTGGTTACTTCATACTGTGAATAAAGTCTGTAAAATAATGACTGTAAAATTGACATAGAGATGAAAAAAAGATATTTTCTTTAGGGTCCTTGATGCATGTTAAATCTATGTGTACAGTGGCGAACGTGAAGTAAATATACTATTTTGTATCATGGATGATATTATAAATAAATGGAAGTTGAGGCTGCTGGAGATGTTACTAGTCTTTGTCTTGCTAAAGGGAACATTTGGTTGAAAGTTTTGATCAAGAAAACCAATGTCTTGGACATCTAAGAATGAATATCATTGGTTATATAAAGACTGCCACCCCAATATGTAATCATGAACCCAATATCCAATACTAACCCAATATGCAACACTAATCAAGATGCAATAATTAACAACATCACCCAAAATGTAATACTAACCCAATATATAACAACACCTTAACCCAATATGTAATACTAACCCAAAATGTAATAACACCATAACCCAATATGTAATACTAACCCAATATGTAATAACACCTTAACCCAATATGTAATACTAACCCAATATGTAACAACACCATACCCCAATATGTATTACTAACCCAATATATAATAACACCATCACCCAATATGTAATACTAACCCAATATGTAATAACACCATAACCCAATATGTAAGACTAACCCAATATGTAACAACACCTTAACCCAATATGTAATACTAACCCAATATGTAATAACACCATAACCCAATATGTAAGACTACCCCAATATGTAACAACACCTTAACCCAATATGTAATACTAACCACATATGTAATAACACCTTAACCCAATATGTAATACTAACCCAATATATAATAACACCATCACCCAATATGTAAGACTAACCCAATATGTAACAACACCTTAACCCAATATGTAATACTAACCCAAAATGTAATAACACCTTAACCCAATATGTAATACTAACCCAAAATGTAATAACACCTTAACCCAATATGCAATACTAACCCAATATGTAATAACTTTCAACCCAATTTGTAATACTAACCCAATATGTAATAACACCTTAACCCAATATGTAATACCAACCACAATATTCAATACTAACCCCAATAAGTAATAACCTTCGACCCAATATTGAGTACTAACCCAATGTGTAATGTGTAATAACAACTTAACCCAATATTCAATACTAACCCGATATGTAATAACTTTCAACCCGATATGTAATAACTTTAAACCAATATGTAAATAACACCTTAACCCAATGTGTAATACTAACTCAATATGTGTAATAACTTTAACCCAATATACAAACCCAATATGTAATACTAACCCAATATGTAATACTAACCCAATATGTAATATTGGGTTACGATTATATCCAATTAAACATTGTTACATATTGAGTTAGTATTAGTTAAGTATTATTACATATTGAGTTAGTGTTACATATTGGGCTGATTATCACATATTGGAGTGGTACAGATTGGCAACATGCAGATGTTCAACAGGTGTGTAAGTACAGAGTGTTTCAGGCAAACACAGGGTCCATATGCAGTGATTCGTAAAATGATACTGAACACATATTGCCTGGCCCTGAGAGCTATAGCACCCGTTTATTACACCCTTCGGCCTCGGGAAATAGCATGTGATTCTGGTAACTCACAGTCACGAGGGGGTAATGAACGGGTGCTATAGCCCGAATATAGGCCAGGCAATATGTGTTTTATAATATACCTCATGCTGTGAACTCGCGGTGGCAGACGACATCGTCAGAAGCTGCCATTTTGACCTGCTGTGAGCTCGCGGTGGTCACGTGACCATGTAATAGTTGATGGAACTATTTCCCTAGGGAAATAGTTATTCTATTTTCCTATCATGCGACTGATTCTAGCGAATCATGGCACAGCATTATCACTAGGTATATTATAGTAGTTTGTAGTACTCAACCAGACTATTATATATAAAACAGACTTGTGCAATGGAATGAATGGCAGGATATCCACAGCATTGTATTATTTTCTAGGAAGTCTAAGCTATGTGACGACAGAAACAAATTATAAACTTGAAGCGGGAATATAATTACCAGTCCCAGTGTCCGTCAGTTGTAACCATCTGTAAACGTCCTCTTGGTCATGCTCATTTTTGCAGGGTATATATTCATGCTTTATTTCTCCACCACTTTTACATTCACCGTAAGTATAGCGTAGACCCTCCTGCAAGTCAGTACTCTGAAAAGAATCATTTCCCTCCAACAATATCGAATCTCCAGTGGCTGATCTCCTAATATATAAAAGATATATATACCATAAAGCACACATGCTAAATGATGACATTACATCTGCCAAGAATAAAGCCGATACTTTGTCCTGCGATATAGCGACAATTACAAGAATACATTAATGTTTACCATAGCTTAATATCAGAAAGTGTTTAGATAACTTAAAGAGTTTCATTGCAATCAATACAGCAGTGTTTTATAAGATACTCTGTCCACATACAGACAACTGCAAACAAAGACAGACAGACGGACGGACAGAGAGACAGACAGACAGACAGACAGACAGACAGACAGACAGACAGACAGACAGACAGACAGAGCTACAGCACTAACTTTCCTTTCAGTTGGTAAACATGACTACTTTATTTGAGAAAGGTTTCACTTACTTTGTTTCCTTCATTTCAAACGCCCAAAATAGTGTTTCTCGAGGATCATCTGCTTTCCATAAATATGCTTTCATCTTTGAAGAGTTCAGGTTGGGATAATATATGTCCCTTCGGACCATAGTATGCAGATGAACTGTACACTTTCTAAAGTGGCAAAGGCCGTAACTTCTGCTTATAAAGAACATACGTTGTAGATCAATGAAAAAATGTTATGACATACTAGTATACTGTCTAAGACGGACGGACGGACGGACGGACGGACGGACGGACGGACGGACGGACGGACGGACGGACGGACAGACAGACAGACAGACAGACAGACAGACAGACAGACAGACAGACAGACAGACAGACAGACAGACAGACAGACAGACAGACAGACAGACAGACACATATCATAGACAGACAGACAGACAGACAGACAGACAGACAGACAGCAAAAGAAAGAAAGAAAGAAAGAAGAAAGACAGGCAGACAGACAGACAGACAGACAGTAAGAAAGAAAGAAAGAAAGAAACGGGCGGGCGGGCGGGCAGGCAGGCAGGCAGACAGACAGACAGACAGTAATATTGATAGTGGATACACCTAATTCTTTGGTCACAGTTACTGCATTTAATTACCTACTTTATAGTTCAATATTATGAATTAAGAGATGTTCAGTATTTTTTATCTATGGTCGTCGAAATAAATTGATTACCTTGAGAGACTGGGCCTGGGTGACGTGTTTGTTTGGTCGGGAAAGTCCAAAACAACCTAAAAACAAACAATAACTTGACAATATTAAATTATTAAATAAAATAGGTCATCGAGATCAACAATGAGTACATGTGATGTTTTAACTTTAGGGGTATTACTGGTGTACAACGTTCAGACACAAAATTTGACCTCCATTGCAGAACCAGTGTCCATAGGTGTTTATAATCAATGTCGGGTTAGCTGCCTGCATGTTGGCATTCGATAATCGACATATGCTAGTCGTAGACGCCCTCTCAGGCATATTCTCTTCATTACACACGTTTATTACGTTTGTTAGTTATGATCAGATGAAAATGAGTACTGAAAACCTACAATTCAATTCTACGTTTTAAATATGCCAAAAATGTTTTCGCTAATGTCTAAGCATACAAACAGAAAGAATAGTGAGATATGCAGCTTACTGTGTGGCTCTCGAGAGGAATATCGTTGCAGTTTTTATTATAAAGTACAGGAATGATATGGCCATCGTTGATATCGCTAAAGCAGCTAATAATATTGGCCCAATCAAGTTGCTCTTCACAAACTTATTACCACTCAGCGTATGTACGTCAACGAGCTAAATTAGAACTCTGGTGTAATGGCTGGGTAGCAGGAAGGAGATCTGGACAGCTTTTAATTAAGCGTGATGTGTCAAACTGACATGTTTTTTGATAAACAAGTCCTACTTACTGTTTCATCGTCTACTACACTATCGTCCGCTTCTGGGCAAGTTGGGTCTTTTGCTGTAAAACCTTCTGCTTGAACTACGTCAACCAATCGTGACTCTGGTTAAAATTGGGATCAATAACAAGGTGAACATGTCTTAAAATTACACGTGCTCATTTTCATAATTCCATGTTATTATTCTAATGATAGATACTAGTAATTATTATTGGAAGGGTTTCAGAGGAGTATTCCCCCATACATACATACATACATACATACAGTACATACATACATACATACATACATACATACATACATACATACATACATACATGCATGCATACATGCATACATACATGCATACATGCATGCATACATACATACATACATACATACATACATACATACATACATACATACATACATGCATGCATGCATGCATGCATGCATGCATGCACGTACGTACGTACGTACGTACGTACATACATACACACACACACACACACACACACACACACACATACATACATACATACATACATACATACATACATACATACATACATACATACATTCATTTATCATTAACACGAAGTCTTTTGTTATCATAATAACAAATATTAAGATTAAATTTGAGAATTAGTAATACCTTGATCTTTGGTAATGTTCATTTTATCGTCATCATGTCCATCTTCGCTAGTTATGTTACTAGCCATGCTTAGGTCCCACTTATCCTAGTCTAATTTCCTGTAAACATGGCAGTTAATTCTGGAATGATTATTGAGAAATAATAGACAGCATTAGGACACTATAAAATAACACACAAAAGTAACGAGGCGCGCATTAAAAGATTGTCAAATTTTATATTTCAAAACTTTCTGCTCGTGTTGATTGCTATCCTTGAATTGACAATTTACAGGTGAGAAAGATAACACTAAACTCAGAGGAAGGCTTTAATGCAATAATCTCAAGTATTCCATGGAAACATACCTGTAAAGTTAAGTAGGCTCTAAAATGCAATGTTTTGGTAACATATATAAAAATAATGATTTGAAAACAATAGATTTTTTTCTCAAAATCGCCTAGGTATGGCTATTTGTTAAGCTGGGGGTTCAAATAGATCAGTCTCTCTCTCTCTCTCTCTCTCTCTCTCTCTCTCTCTCTCTCTCTCTCTCTCTCTCTCTCTCTCTCTCTCTCTCTCTCTCTCTCTCTCTCTCTCTCTCTCTCTCTCTCTCTCTCTCTCTCTCTCTCTCTCTCTCTCTCTCTGACTGAAATACGACAGAGCACATGGAGTTTAGTGCAGCATTGTTAAAATATAACCGACCACTTTGACCTGGTTTGAATGTGAGTGTGAGTGCGTTTTGTGAAAATAGCACTTTTGTAATGAAAATCACCAACCTATCACCACAAAGACAGCAGTGGTATAAGTAAGAAGGTATTCCATTTACTAAAACAATATCAGCTATTAGTGATTTCACATTCTAGGCCTACTGATTGAATTTACGACTACGTTACATTATAACTCACCCTAACCCTCTTTTATGCGTTGATACTTTATATCCACTACAGAAAATTTTCTATGGTGGTGTGAGATTTATGTTGTACTTCTTATAGGTTCTGAATAAAATACAATGCCCTAGTTCCTTGACGAGATCACATGTCAATGCTTCAATGTTTGACATTCAAATATCATAATATTTCCTTTCAAGTTCCACTTCTTCTCTGTCTGTCACTCCTCTCTGAGTAACAATGATACATTCTTTTCATTTGATCAAAAAGAGCACTAAACTCCTTCACATATATTCTGAAATGTAGTGTTTACGTTGAACCTAGCCAAACCGTCGTCGAGGTTATCAATCCATCTGACCTACAGTTCAGACATTCATAATAAATTTACCATGTTGAAGTGTCATACATCACAGTTCACTGCTGTTCTGTCTGTGAGTATGCGCACAAGTGTACAACATGTACAGTATATCGGTGCCTTCGATTTCTACGCATTCAGTTCTTAAGCATTCCCACGTCGTTGGTATGACTACTTGTAATTGGTTTTTTCCCTTTGAAAACATGCCTATAGCACTCAGTGTATCATCTATTTTGGTATGGTCAGTATCGTGACTAATTATGAAATTTGCCTGAAGTTCAATACGACAAATGCCCATCGCAAATGCCTAGAGACTTTTCGGGGGTTCGTAGCGCTACATGTAGCTATCCCAATCTTGTAGTGGTTTTGATAGCTAAGTAATGTAAGATCAGAACAAGTTTATGGGATACGTTTAGTGTTTTTATAGAAAGTCTAGCTATAAATTTTAACGTACAATTTTGTGTATGTCTACGTGCCTGTGTGTATGTAAGAGTAACATACAGATTTTAAGATGTCCCCAAATAACAAAGTCTGGGTTACAAAATCCCTTAAAATGTTACTTAACAAGAAGAATGGGCTGATACCTTTCAGGCTACACAGATGTAGGTCAGGCTGTGTCCTACTTATATCTTTTCTTTATCCCTGTTAAAGAATATTAATTCTAAACATCAGATTGCATATATTGATTGGGACTGTTTCACTCGTTCCTTGTGTACTTCTTTGTTTAAAGACGATAACTTAATTAGGTGTTGAGAAGTTCTGAGAAATTAGAAATTAGAAAAGCCAAGCAGAGATATAAAGATAAAATCGAGGAGAAATTAAGTGCTGGGTCCTTAAGGTCAGCATGGGCTTGGATAAAAACTATGATGGGTCTTCAAGAATCAAGTGGGGATGGAATCAAGTGGGACAATAAAGCAGACAAAGAATTACCAGACGAATATAATACGTTCTACTGAAAGATTTGATGTTCATTACTCCAGTATCGAACAGAGTAAGATCAGAGTTTTGATTGATCTGGAGGAATTGCGGAATACATTTGAACACCACAAGACTAGTAAAATCCCAGGCCCCGATAATATATAGTGGGCATATCCTTAACTCTTGTGCAAACCATTTATGTGGCATTTTTCATTTTATTTTCCAACTGTCCCTTGACCTCCAAACAGTACCAAAGTCTTGGAAGCCGGCTACTGTTGTACCAAAAGAAAGCACATCCTAAGGCTGTGAATGATTTCAGACCGGTGGCTCACTTACATCACTTGTGATGAAATTATTTTAAAAAGCTATCAAGAATCATATTTTAGATAAAACCCAGACCATTTTAGACCGATTGCAGTTTGCTTAGGGGGTTTCGAGGATGCCACTTTGACCCTTCTGAACTTAATTAATAAGCAACTTGAAGGTAGTAAAACATATGCCCGTGTATTATTTATGGATTTTTCATCTGTATTTAACACCATATTCAACCACATCTCTCAATTGAAAAACTGTCATCTCGTTTTAATATTTATCTTCAGGTTGTTGGGTGGATTTTAGGTTTCTTAACTTAACAGATCAACAGATTTTCTATTGGGCACAATGGCGGACTGGAAACTTGGCAAATCTGTCGGTCCGACGAAGAATCAGTCGTACTGTGGTTCTTAATAAAACACAATTGCTTACTTCCTTGACGATATCACAATGTTTCTGTATATTTGTTGTCAGGTAACTATGGTGGACAAAGTTATATATTCAACAAGTTTGACCTTTAAGGTACGCCCCTCATTACAACCATACACCCTGAACAATCCACAGTGAATGAGAAAGTAACCACACAGTGCAGGTGGGCTCCTCCAAAATAAAATTTAAATTCATATTATGTCTTATTCCGCAGCATGCTCGTATCAACTAGCACAATCGGAATATAGTCTAAACGTGTACAATCCTTCATGCTGTAATTAACCCTTTCGACTTGATAACAGTTTCTGTGTTATTAGACTAGTAGACATGGTCAATGAACTATTTCCTAGGCTTATATAATTGATTACACATATACATATACACGCACGCGCACACACACACACATACATACATACACGCACACACACACACACATGCATACATACATACATACATACATACATACATACATACATACATACATACATACACGCACGCACGCACGCACGCACGCACACACACACACACACATACATACATACATACATACATACATACATACATACATACATACATACATACATACATACATACATACATACATACACACGCATACATACATACACACATACATACGTACATACACACATACATACACACACACATACATATGTTGGGTGTCGTAGAGTTGAACGGTATAAGTATGGATAGTTCAGACGTTACACTCTAGCACTCACACTCTCATACTCTCGTACGGGATCGTTCAGGTCCAAGTCGGGAATTAGTCACGACTGAGAAGATATTTCGGCTTGCCAGAATCACCTAACCGAGAGCTCGTCTCTCTTGAGCTCCTCTCCTTCTGGATGTTTTATTCTCCTCTCAAGTATACTTCGAATACAATGGAATTTACACAACGACTATATAAATAGCAAGTCACACCCTAAGATCATGCCATCATAAAAGTTATTACGCATTTTTCTCTAACCAATCATGGGAATTTCAGTTACATCATGTTTGCCCAGATTCGTCATCGCCAGTCTATTTCTGACCTATGGCCTACAATGCCGAAATGTAGAATTTATTCCCATAATTCCGAAATACGATATTTTGGATCGTAACACCACCCCCCGTTTTCCTAAAGGAGCGACCCGCGACTTGAGAACTGGAGAAACATGACGAGTGGCATAGCCAAAACTTTCTTGTAAATTTGTTTTTGTGTTTTTCTTTTTATAACAACTAAGTAACACCGTTGCATAGATACAATATGTAATCGGTAATCAGGTAAAATCGTCTCAAGGAATGTTAAATACAGAGTATATAAATATATATGAGAGAAATACATGTATACATAGAATAAATTACAATGTAAACCAATTATGAAATCAAATAAGTGATTAAAATAGCACTGTAATGTTGATATATATCTTGAATAAACATGAAAGTAAACATAGCACTTGATGTAGTCCAATATAAATATTGATTATGGAACACAGTAATTGATAGTAATTGACAGTAGTGATCAGTCCTGTAAATATATGAAAAAAAATATCAAGAGAACAAAATGTCTCGAACAAAAAAATCCGAAAAGACGACAGCATAAGTCGTAAAACATGATAAAAGTTCAAATGTTCGTCTCAAAACCATGCCTTCAATACCCGTAAAATAAAAGTAAATACACAATCAAATGAAAATAATTGTAAATCATATATGCAACGGAATGTCACTGTATGTTCAAAGTTTAAATGCATTTTGACTTCAATTTAGAGTTCATATAGAAAATTTACCAAGAGAAGATATTTCGGCTTGCCAGAATCACCTAACCGAGAGCTCGTCTCTCTTGAGCTCCTCTCCTTCTGGATGTTTTATTCTCCTCTCAAGTATACTTCGAATACAATGGAATTTACACAACGACTATATAAATAGCAAGTCACACCCTAAGATCATGCCATCATAAAAGTTATTACGCACTTTTCTCTAACCAATCATGGGAATTTCAGTTACATCATGTTTGCCCAGATTCGTCATCGCCAGTCTATTTCTGACCTATGGCCTACAATGCCGAAATGTAGAATTTATTCCCATAATTCCGAAATACGATATTTTGGATCGTAACACATACATACATACATACATACATACATACATACATACATACATACATACATACATACATACATACATACATACATACATACATACATACATACATACATAAGTACGCACGCACGCACGCACACACACACACATACACACACATACATACACACATACATACATACATACATACATACATACATACATACATACATACATACATACATACACTTTCGCCATTATGGACATATATTTCTAAAATATTGCAAATTGTCGTAGTAACCGTCTTGGCATAATTCCACATACATGTATTTCAACACACAACATATAAGAAACCACATCTCGAACAAGAGAGTGGAAGTAAAATTATCCGTCGTGTCCCTGGATGTGAAATGGGAAGGATATTATACCCCTTTCCGATTTCACACCATGTTATCTTATACAAACGTGTATATGTAGTTTTACTTTGAAGTGCTATTTCTTGTACTACAATTGAGTTTACTATGATCTCGCCATCTTTATTGCAGTGAAAGCATTTTACTTTCACTTTCTACTTTCGACAATTATAGACAATTTAAATATTGTATATCAGTGTTGGACTCGACAGTACCTTTGAACATATTTGTGGTAAGATTTCATTTCAGTTGAACAAACTTAATATTAATTGTCACCATAGTATTTTCAGTCAAACGCAATGGCCATACATATATGTGTCTATGGAAGTACTCTATAAACGTACGTGACTATGGAAGAACTATGTGCGTGATTAACATAAACACACACTTCATTCAATAGCATACATCGTTCTATTCCTTACTGTAGAATGTGTATAAACATGATTATTGTATTATACATGTTACATACCTTAAGATACATTAAATGTCTTATTACTGCAATACACTTCCGAGTTGTCTCTGATATCAGCTGCACTGTCGAGTCGAGATTTGTTGGCAAATGTAGAAGGCGGAAATTCCAAACTGCTTTTTATAAGATCGGACTATTTCATTATAACCAGGGTGTAACATACTGTTGATTTATAAATAATTGGGCTTATTCAAATGTGACCGGAAGTTAAATAGTTCTTCACACTTGAAGTCAATGTACTTTCTATCGCATGCACCTCAAATATAAAATTTCCTTTCAAATTGACATTCCTTTTTATCATCACCCCTTTCTGAGTAAGAATGGTAGATTCCCTTGTTTGTTGCTAGCCGAAAGTGTAGTGTTTGTTTGGACCCTAACCATACAGCCGAGGTTATCGATCTGCTTGGCCTCTGACCCTTAGTTTAGACATTTATAAATTTACCATTGCAGTGACTAGTGTCATACACCACTGGTCACTATTGTCGTATGTAATTACCATATCGTTATGCGAACAAGTGTACTATATCCAGTATACATTTAAGGTGAAATGCACCTCGACTTTGAAAGTCGTCGGATCACTTTCAAATTTGTACCAGTGGTAAATTATGATGGAAGATTTATATTTTTTGAAAAAAAAATTGGCGAGTCCACCGTCCAGTTTTTGAAGGAGGGCGCCCCCTAGAGTTTCATTGTTCTGGTTTCGGTCAAAAAAGCATATGTCAAAATAAATGAATCCCTTGCAATATCATTTTTGGATGAACATATTTTTTTCAGGTCATTTTGCTTTCTTAATATTATGGTGCTTACATTCATGTAAATAATAGGAATATTTGTGTTATATTTCAAGATTAACAATCAAAAATGAAAAACTTTTTGCCATATTTTTTTTGAAAAAAAAAAAATATTTTTTAAAAATTTTTTTGCTATTTCCCCGTTTTAACTTTTTGAAATAATTTGACGAAAGATAAACCTAATCATGGCAATCAAATAAATTGAAAAAAAAATTGGGGTCGCCATACAAACTTTTGAGATATTTTACATCAAAGTCGCATGGTCACAATGCATTCCAATGTCTTCCAATGGGTATTTATGGTATCTTGTTGTCACATTGGTTGCCATGGAAACAGTAAATAGTGGTAATCGTTGATGTAACTAATGTTCCCTCCTAATATGAGATTTGTTTGGAAAACTATAAATGTGTGTAACTATAGTTACTATAAAAGAAAACAACTTGAAACACACCCTGCGAGAAACCAAGATGGCTTCCCCTATTACAATTACTGGAGGTATGGATCAAACAACCATAACATAACAATGTATGTATGTATGTATGTATGTATGTATGTATGTATGTATGTATGTGTGTATGTGTTGTCTGTTTGTCTCTGTCTGCTTCACCACCAATCTGCCTTGCAATCTGAGAGAATGCAGTAAAACTTGAATAGGCAAAGGCTATAGCAGTCAAAGTACACAAACCAAGAAACAGCTTGTATAGAAATGAATAGAACTTACAATCAAGACCATCTCAATCAATACCATGGTAGTTTATCTCCACTTTTCTGTCATGATTGATGTGTTTGTAGTGTATACATAAATGAGAACTATTCCTGTCTCAGCTAGTAATGTAATGAAAAGATGTAAGACTTTGCTAACTATTAAACGTGGAGTATGCTCATTGCAACTGAATTCTGCTGGAGAAGAAGTTGATCATTTACAAAACCATAATGTGCCTGTGTTGATATACAGACAATGAACACACAAGCAATCAATCAAAATACAAATTAGCAACCATCAGCAAATGTTGACAAATAGAAAGTAATATTTATTAACATTAAAAACAACTAGAAAACATGACAGCTTTTTATGAAAGTGAGGATAACATTATCTCCTAATTTCATCAAATAGATGACAACTATTGCTAAAATTCAGATATGTTCAAATCTCAGCGATATTTATCTCTAAACTTTACATAAATATCCAAACAATGGCATGACTATTTTTTAACCATGAACTAACACAAGTTTCAGTACTGTAATATTCTGAATTCAACATTCACAGCATAGAAAGCATGTATCATGTTACATAATGTAAGCAACATTAGGACACATATATTGACAACATCCATAAAAGACACATTATCTTCACTTAGGTGCATGAATTGTGTAAGAAAATTACCCCTACAGAGAGAGGAATGTTGGAGCCTCTAGCCTAAGAATTGTCAAGTTTAGGTGATGCTGGCATTGGAATACATTTAGTCCATCAAATATTACATGCATCATTGTTCACAAAGTTATTTAGTAACACTAGATGGCATTTTATTAGAACAGTCTTGCAGAACTGAATCGTAAAGGTATGATTATCATTACCACTGTTGATCACTTTTATCATCAAGGAACTGTAAATGGCTGTACTTTTTCAGTAACAATAACATTTGTGTACACATTCCTCTGGAGAGAGTGGTGTACTGGTTTCTAAATTGATCTTCACTTTGTGAATTTGAACCAGCAAAGTGTATTTAAAAAAATTCTTAGACACTCGGATGAAGATGTAATCATCATGTTTACTGGGTTAGCTAGTGGTAGATTGCCGACATCTCAATACTGGCCTGGCAATAGCTGATATAAGGTTTTGTAAGCTAATACAAGTGTCACCACTAGTGGGTTGTCACCACAAACATCACATCTGACACATCACTTTCAGTCCATTTCTTGCACTGGAATTTGTCAGCATTTGTACATATGTAAGCCCTGAATAGAAAATAAAACATAACAGATATTTAATTAATAATCAGTTGGTAACTTACATTATGATATAAAATTAGTCAGTGAAATAAAATACTTATAATAATATTTAAAGTTTATCTCATACATTTACTTGAAGTAATGACAGTGGAGATATGGCTATATTATTCACACATGAACAGAACATCATCCCATCAACACAAACAAAATGGTAAACCTAAATGATGTTCATTTTGTAAATTTGCAAAAAGCTGTTAAATCTTTCAGTAAGTGAGCAGTTTTATAAGGTTCATGAACTACAAAATTGCAATTTGAAATGTTGTAACTGAAGGATTTACATCTACATGTGGAAAGCAATGTCTCCTAACAAAACTGTATGATAGACAAAACAAAGTTATGATCAGTCTAGTATTCCTAAAGTGAAATTATTATTGTTTACCTATAGTCAAAATATAGCCGCCAAAAAAAAAAATTTTCATGCTAGTGGGAAATGTTGTCTAAATCTCTCTATGTGATCTCATGATTTTTGAGTGCTAAACCCAGATGAGCTAAGAAAAAACTAAAAGAAAAAAAGAAAAAGAAATAAATAAATATGCACGTTTTAGAAATGCAATAACTTCTAAACTTTCCACAATTTGAGGTTTCGCTTGATAATAGTTGATTAAGTATATGCCATTCTGTCTAAAGGAGTTAGTGGCCCACGCTTGCAAAATTGATACGATCATCACTAGTGTACTCACAGGGAGCTCAGGCTCAGTTAGTTTTGTTTACAAATATAAACAAACAAGTAAACAAACAAACAAATAAACAAACAAACAAACAAATAAACAAACAAACAAAATAAACCGACACATGAGTAGATACATACATGAGTAAACGACAACAAACAAACGAACAAACACTACCCCCCCTTAGTTTTGTTTACAAATATAAACAAACAAGTAAACAAACAATCAAACAAAACACAAACAAGTAAAAACAAACATACAAACAAATAAACAAGTAAACAAACAAATGAATAAATAAATAAATAAACAAACAAACAAACAAATAAACAAACAAACAAACAAACACAAACAAACAAACAAACAAACAAACAAACAAACAAAATAAACTGGCACATGAGTAGATACATACATGAGTAAACGACAACAAAACAATGAACAAACACTACCCCCTTAGTTTTGTTCACAAATATAAACAAATAAGTAAACAAACAATCAAACAAAACACAAACAAGTAAAAAACGAACAAACAAACAAATAAACAAGTAAACAAACAAACAAAGAAACAAAACAAATAAACAAAATAACAACAGAATAAGCCGACACATGAGTAGATACATACATGAGTAAACGACAACGAAGAAACACTACCCCCCCCCCCCCATGGTCATATCTGGAAATAAGTGGGTTATTTCCAGATGTGACAATGTGGGTGGGGGGTGTTTGTTCGTTGGTTTGTTGTCGTTTACTCATGTATGTATCTACTCATGTGTCGGTTAGTTTGTTTGTGTTTGTCTGTTTATTTGTTTGTTTACTTGTTTATTTGTTTACTTGTTTGTATATATTTGTAAACAAAACTAACTGAGCCTGAGCTCCCTGTGGTGTACTACTAGCAAGTGTACACACATAGCGTGCGTAATTTATACACCACATAGTGTACAGAAAGTTTGAAACAGAAACTACCTTCGAGTTTTCTTCGTTTTATCTTTCACATTTGTAAAGAGAGATCCTGAGGTTCGATCAAGGAGGGTATTAGACTACATTTGACTGTACCCGCTGCTGAATTGTACAACAATTCACATGTGGAAAATATGATGAAAGGTCCCGGGAGAGAGGTGGACTGTGATGGTGACATTGTACTTTTTTCGTGTCTACTTCCGAGTTCGATCGGTAGTTCATAGAGAAAGTTTGATACTTTGGAGGGATATTCGTACGTATTCAACTTTGCAGTCACAACGATCAGGGGGTCAACACGAAAACAATAACGGGAGACCCAAATTGACATTCGCATTCTTTTGATTACACTTACATGATATCTTGTCATATGACTTAACATAGCCTAGAGACTTGTCATGATGTACATGTAGCTATCACAAACGTACAGTTGTTTGGCTGAATAATGAGATCTATTGGTTACACTTAATCGCTTTGTATAGCAAGTCTCGCTATATACGTTCAATATTGTCGTGATAACCTACCATGTCGTGCCTTGAATTGATTCATAAAGAAATTTTATTCGAAACGTCGGATTGCATCTATTTATTCGGACTGTCTCACTCGTTCCTTATGCATTTCTATGTATGTATGTATATATGTATGTATGTATGTATGTATGTATGTATGTATGTATGTATGTATGTATGTATGTATGTATGTGTGTGTGTGTGTGCATGTATGTGTGTACGTATGCAAGTATGTATGTATTTATGTACGTATCTACACCGTGAGTGTGTGTGTGTGTGTGTGTGTGTACGTGTGTGTGGGTGGGTGTGTCTGTGTGTGTTTAACGTATGCAAACTCTAAATACAGTCCCTAAAGGGAAAGAATACAGTGTGATTTCACAATTTTTTAATAACAATGTGAATGTTAAATGTGACAAAATATGTAGGTTTCATTCACATTCACTTATCAGTATGGGAGAAGACGTCTTTGTCCTTGTAACAAGAATGGTCCGCTGTGATTTAGCCATCTCATTATTGTTGAATATCGCCCTCTATCTGAGTTCTATTGTTTTTCTGTGAGCTGGTTTGTCTTACTTGACTGAATGAAAGATAGCATAGTCATAAAACGAGGACCTTTAAGTAACTCTTGATCAAGTTTTGTTGATATTTTGTTTTTGGTTGGATGTGTTCTTATTAAACAGAAATGATCATTCAAACTGAACGCTGTTATACTTTCCGCTGTAACTGAATTTACATAATGCGTCCGTTTTACCTCCTCGTATATTCTGCATTGCCTGTGGTTCGTATGAATTAATTAATTATGAATACGCCTAATTTTATCTGCTGGCAAATGTATTGTATATATATATATATATCTGTGTTCTTTTCATAGTTAACTATACCATGTTAAATTTGTCCATTGGGGAATTGTAAAGCCACAAAAGATACCGTGTTGTTATACAACCTAATCGACGATATCAATAGTAAAATGTAGGATTTAAAAAAAAAAAAATTAATTAATTAATTTAAAAAAAACTAATTATAAGTTCTTATATTTTGGGGAATGGTGATTTTCAACCGTTTTAGTTCTCATCCTACAAAAAAAAAAAGACTTTACTTTTAATGGAATCTGTTTTGTACCCCAAAATACAAATAATGTCATCGAATAGAAGTGGAAGAATTTTCGCTATAGCAAATACACTGCACTTTAATATATAAAGTAAAGTTTCAACAACAGAACTATTTGTTTTCATCTGGTTTAGTTAGAAAGGGTGGGGTCCTGAGGCCTTAGTAAAAGAAATTATGTTTTTTTATTCTACATTGAACCGATCTCTCCCTTATTTTCTCAGTCGGCAATATGTTTAATTCCGTGTATTGATTATTATGTACATATTTTAATATCATCAATTTTGTTTTAGTGTTTATATAATGAAATATGAATATAGCATTTTATAACCCAAACAAGTAAATAAATAAGTAAGTAATAAATATAACAACTGTAATAATCTGATCCCAAATCTTACACCAGGAATATGTCTATCAGTTGGAACTTTACAAAGTCATGTTTTTCTTCCTACGTTATACGTACTAGAATATCATTGATACTAGTTCGGTGTTGAGAGTTTTTTTCGTTCCGGGGTTTAAACGCAAAACAAATAGTCAATTTTGAGTACAAATCCCGGAACGATTAAATGGCTATTAAAAACAAAATAAAAAAAACTCAGCTCAAAATCAAAATCAAAAAGCTAACACTTCAATGATTGCAGCTATGTCACCATCAGTACGTACTACGTAGTTACAAACATAGTCACTGGAAAGGTGTGAACCTATATACCGGTATATAAAAAGTTCGCCACTTTCGGAACTAAGGCGTACACCTGAAGAGAGCTTTCCATTCCCAAACGTCGGTAAATAAAGATTTACATAAGTATTGTAGGACAAGGATGAACTGCAGACTAATATGTTGTAACTGGAACATATAGACTTTATTTATCAAAGCCCTGGGTTCAGACTCACGGCTTCACCTCAAAGCCTGGAGTCGACTGAATTTTACAAAAACCACTTTACAGGAAAACTTGGAATGTCTATTTTCTAAACATGACTATAATGTAAATTACAAAATGACGCTCATAAGTACTGATGAGCCGCCATGAATTTGAAACAAAAGGACACCATATACATGGGGACAATTGTTTTTCAGACATGCTATCTTTTAAAGTGCTAAACTTGTAGATCCATGACCATTCTCGCAAACCAGAGGTATTATTTCTACCACTACACTTCGAAATAAAAGTCCCAGTAGGGACCGGCTCGCACGTTAGGAACGGTACCGTAAAACGGTCGTGGTTTGCGACGATGATCCATGACATAACGCATATCCTCATTAAAGATGATAGGTAAATGAATGAAGTACAGCGCCCTCTCTCAGTAAGAAGATATATTATCCTTTATATATTTATATTATAAGACCACAATATATAAACGCTTTCTTGTTTGTTTGTTTGTTTGTTTGTTTGTTTGTTTGTTTGTTGGTTGGTTGGTTGGTTGGTTGGTTGGTTCTACTATTACATATTAGACTGTCTTAGTATTTCACAATTAAAATATTTCGTTTTAATCAAGAATTGCCACCCCACCCTAACTTCATGACATCAACTCGTATCGAAAACAACTTTTTTTTTTAATCGCAGCGATTGTTCTAGGGGAAAACGAGTGTGCGTATTGTGTTTTTCTATTGTATTTCTTCACAGGTATATAAATAGTTATTAATTAAAATTCCTTATATTGGTTTGGTTAATCGCTCGGGTATTATTAACGTCTAATCTGAGATGTACGTGCGTCAATGAAGATGTAGGCTAAACTCCTAAAAGTTATAACCGAAATCAGGCCCTATAACTTTAACGATTATGCATTGACATTTTCGTATATATTCGTATTTATTTATTTATTTATTTATTTATTTATTTATTTATTTATTTATTTATTTATTTATTTATTTATTTATTTATTTATTTATTTATTTATTTAGTGTATGGGTGAGAAGTGGGTCATGCAAAAAAAAACCCACAGAAATAATTGCGTATGTCACGAGTTTAAAGTTTGGCACGAAACGTAGCCCTATATGTACACGAGTATATTGGGTCTATCACAGACAACTATACATTGTCTGTGGCTTTATGCATAACTGTGGAGATTTACATTGTACTTTGGACGGATACATACCGGATGGGTACCGGGTACGGTGAGAACTTGATAGAGGGCGCTATTCTGACCAACGTGACCCTTTTGTGAAAATTCAACATGGCGCTCGCGTTTGACAGCGTGAAGTTCAGTACGTTCACGAATGAAGGCGATGTTTATCATCAAAATGACTCTCCTCTTCGCTTAGAAGTTAACACAGATGATAGAGCTCCTTCCCTTAGGTTTTTCAACGGTAAGTTTTAAAATTATTTCGAAATACTTTGAAAGATGGGACAGTGTTGATACTGTCAACCTAACCGGCAGTTAAGTTGCATGTGTTGTCTGCGAGGGGCCTTTGTTTGTTATTCCGTCCCGCATCAGTCCCCTCGAGATCGTTTTAAAGTTGACTACTGTATACTACTCAGTTGGTAATCTTCCAATAAAATATTCTGGTTTTGCAATTGTCGAATCAACTCAGTAAAATGTGTTTTGGCGTAGAGTAAATTTGTGACGATGTTATCCCTGGGCCCCGGAAGTGTAGCGTGCGCGTGTTCACACATCTTTTGTTGATGGGGAGTTTGAAGGCCGGTGTACGGTGTCGTTGGCCGGAAAACATTTATTTTTCATTATTAATGAAATCGTTATGACCCTGTTGCAGTTTTCAAAGCTTGCAGTTGTCAGAAACCAGTGTTTGTTTCTAACAAATATGGTATACTATACAAATAATATATATTTCGAATGAGATACATTTTGTAGTATAACGCTTGCAAGTTGCAATAACCGTAAGATATGAGAACAAAGTCATCTTTACTGAATCTAAAACCCAATATCACTTTTCCCCTAGTCTCGCTGCCAGACTCGTGACTATCGTCTCTTAGCTTTGTAAGGCGCACTCGAGCGCCGAAGCCGCGAGAAATGAGGGTTCGTTCCCGAGTTTGGCGAGCTCACTTCACGCGGGTGCCCCTATTATGCGTTACAATTTACAAAAGCTAAGGGACGCGATAGTCACGAGTCTGGCAGCGGGACTACATTTGTCGGTTTTCCCTTGCATTTGCTCGATTTTCGAAATTAAAAAAAAAAAAATCCTATAACAGCATTAGAAAGTCTGTTTACTTAGTTTACACTGGTAAAGCAGAAGGTTGCTACCATTCAAGTGTCTCTCCATCTCAAGGAAGCCATGATACATGTTGTAATGATGCAGACATGATAAAAAAAAAAGATGGTGGATGCACATTTTAATCATCTCTCTACTGTAGCAACTAATTCATTTAGGGTGTGTATGTATGACCTTCAGTCTCATCACAAACTGATAGCTTACAGGTTGTAACATGACCACACTGTTTCCTGCCAACACACAAAATTTGTATTATAAATTTAAATGTACAGAGATGAAATACTTTATAAAAAATAGAAATAAAATTGATTCTTAATTAGGGGCTAATTCCGTTAGATGCCAATTTAGGAATTTGAATTCTATTTGTTGAATACCATGATGAAAACAGGTCAAATTGCAGTGCATCAATTCCATGGTTTCCCCTAGCAACAGTCTAATCTTTGATTCAGAGAGGGGTATGAAAGGGAAAATGAACTAATTAGGTTCTTTCTGTGTTTGTGTGTGTGTGTGTGTGTGTGTCTGTCTGTGTGTGTGTCTGTGTGTCTGTGTGTGTGTACACATCTGTCTGTCTGGCTGACTGTCTGTGTCTGTGTGACTAGCTTTAATAGTAACTTATATCTCAGAGACTTTACTATCTAACACAACATACATGTACAGTGTACAACATACATGTACTGGCTTCTCAGAACTTGAAGCCTTTCAAGTACATTGTACCGTATACATTGTACATGTACTCATTGTAGGATATCAATTTGACCTTATGTGGATGAAGACAACTCAGTCAAATTCATTCAAAAGTTAAAGGTGAAAATACGACAAGCTCATCATCAGCAGTACTAAACAGTACCTGTTACCGCTTTAGATTGACAAAGTTGAACTAGCAGGTTTCCAAACCTGGCTATATTTACTCACAACTACATCGTATATTGGTTCACTTTCAATGTTACACGTCAATGTGCAATATTTTTTTGTGAAATAAAATACTAAATTTGACAAACAGATTTTGGAATTTGTTTACATGTATCTCAAGTGCATAATAATTAATATACAATTGATAAATACATAAATGTTAATTCTTGTTTTCAATTTGTAAGGGTGGGGTGCTTACTATGTACATGTACTTAGTATTGTACAATGTACTATTATATGTACAACTGTTGTGAATCTCATTGTATGTGAAGCCAATATACATGTAGTATTTAGCAAATTACATGTACATGTAGCTGGAAGTCATCATACTTTTACAGCACTGCCAGTTACTGTTATTCACATTTTGTGTGGGTCTCGAGTGAGATTCGCAATAATTATAGGTGTAGTGTAACTCTCTCTCTCTCTCTCTCTCTCTCTCTCTCTCTCTCTCTCTCTCTCTCTCTCTCTCTCTCTCTCTCTCTCTCTCTCTCTCTCTCTCTCTCTCTCTCTCTCTCTCTCTCTCTCTCTCTCTCTCTCTCTCTCTCTCTCTCTCTCTCTCTCTCTCTCTCTCTCTCTGTGTGTATGTATATGTGTGGGGTGGTGGGGTGGTGGAGAGGGGTATAATATTATGTATATGTATGCATAAATGTTCATGTACAATGTACATGTATCTGTATAGCAGCATACATGTGCTGTACTTACTGAATATGCTACCTGTATTTAACTAGGATATATACTAATTCAGTAATTGTATACTGTAATCAGATCACAATATACTGATTGCATGAATACATGAATATATTACATTCTTCTTGAAATGCAATCACTAATATCAGCTGCTGAGTTCTTTCAAGGTCTACAGTAACTAAAAATACTCATGAATAGTGTTACTGTAATCTTACATCCTGTTTTTGAACATCCTTTCTTCTGTTTGGTGGTTATAACATACATACATTACTGATATTAGAAGTGTAATTGTATGTACAACATGTAGATGAAGCTATAATTAATGTATCAAAACTTGCAATCTTTAAATAGAAAATGTTTAGTTTAGCGTTATTTTTTATATTCAGTTAAAAAAAATAATAAATTATTGCATTGTAAATCCAGATATTTGTACAGAATATTGCAAAGTGTTTATTTTATAGCTGTGAAGTATTTATTGGTTCACATATACAATGTGGTTAAGATTACAAATGTATATGGTAGATTTTAACCTTTGTACAGTACCCAGTACTTCTACTATCAAGCTGTGATCACAGGTGGTGTGTTGTCCTGGTCTGAGTTCATGGTTGGGTTGGTATGCCTAATGAGATAACTGATAGATACATGTATATATCAAATGTACACATGTACAGACAAGTGTTCTAACAGTAACAGTTATCCTGACAATCATCACAGTGTGTCTGGCCTACATGTACATGGAGATACAAGTCAGTCTTTGTTTGATTTGAGGGACAAAGGTGAACTCAAAACATGTACAATTTCTACAAACTACAGACATGTTTAGAGACAGCTAATAGAAGTAATGCTCTTAATTTAGAACTTCAAGCAAACGTTTGTAACTTTTAGACAAGTTACAAATGTAGATCCCTGCTGATTTGTTTCATACCCCTTCCCCCAAAGAAAATTGATATAAAAAAACAGACACATGTGTGCATGCGCACGCGCACACGTACGCGCACACACACACACACACACACACACACACACACACACACACACACACACACACACACACACACACACACAGTCACCTACATGTACATTTTGTACAACAATGGAACATTTGACTCATCCAGTCCCAGCTGGCTACAGACTTACAATTGGATATTTACATTTATGTGTACCAATGTATGCATGACTAATATAAAATCATGCATATATTCATGTGTTTAGCGCATGGCTTCTATCACTACTACTGTTAGTGGTACCATTTGTTTTATGAATTGACACAAATACATTTGGGATACATGTATATATATATATACCTGTATAATGTATGTATATTGTAAGGGTACATTGTGTATACATGTAGAAGCCAATTTGACGCACCACTGATGCACACAATTTCTAGTGATGCACCAAAATGTGGTTTTCTCCTATCTTTTACTATGTAGTGACTGGCAAGAAATGTCAGTTTTTATCATTTTGACTCACAACAACAAGCTTTGGCTATCATTAGAGGGCACATTGCACTGAGGTACATGTATGCTGAGTATTACATCATAATTCATATGTACAAATTGCATGCATTAGATGTAAATGCGGTTATGCGTTAGTCTCAAATTTGACAATCATGTTTTTGTTATGGGTGGTAAGTAGGTTAAATCTACCTGAGTTTCCCTGTCATTTTACTGGGATTCACCACCAAAATTACGGTGTAAATAATGTATAAACCTATGATACATGTACATTGTAACATGTACATTGTCGTTGTACCAAATTTCCCACTTCCCTGTTACTGGTGTTTCCAGCCCTTAGCGAAAACACGGTGTAAAATGTTGGTGTGTTTTTTTCATGTACCCAAACTGTGCATGGCTTCAGTTTAGAATATCTACATACAAGTATGTGTTACTTTACATACATCTAATGTTCAAGGTACATGACATACATTTTGTACTTCAAGTAAGGTGCAAAGTCATGTTCTACATTGTACCTACATGTTTACACTTTTTTTTCTTTTTCTTTTTTTTCAGGCACCCAAGCTGTGTATGGCTTCAGTTTAGAATATAGTATAGAATATTGTAGAATAAGTAAAAAAGGATGTATTCTTAAAGTAAATGAAGATTCTTATCTATTCCAATTTAGAACTCCTCATGGTAAGTATTAGTCAAAATGTACAATGCTGAAATCATATACATGTATGTATGTATGGATGTATGTATGTATGTATGGATGTATGTATGTACATTTGTATGTATGTATGTATGTATGTATGTATGTATAAATGTATGTATGTATGTATGTATGTATGTATGTATGTATGTATGTATGTATGTATGTATGTATGTATGTATGTATGTATGTATGTATGTATGTATGTATGACAATGTATGTATGTATGTATGTATGTATGTATGTATGTATGTATGTATGTATGTATGACAATGTATGTATGTATGTATGTATGTATGTATGTATATATGTATGTATGTATGTATGTATGTATGTATGTATGTATGTATGTATGTATGTATGTATATATGTATGTATGTATGTATGTATGTATGTATGTATGTATGTATGTATGTATGATGTATGTATGTATGTATGATGTATGTATGTATGTATGTATGTATGTATGTATGTATGTATGTATAAATGTATGTATGTATGTATGTATGTATGTATGTATGCATGTATGCATGTATGTACAATCATTCACTGTAAGTTCATATACATTATAACTTTACTTTGCACCAAGAAGTGAGCTGGTTTTAATATTGCTTAGTGCAAACTGAAGCTATTTGTATGACGTTATTTCTTATTATAATTTTGTTGCATTACTATATCATTAAATTGTATTTTGTTCAATTAATCTTTACCAAAAGTTTAAGATATACATACGTTGTAGCAGCTCTTTCTTCACTTTCACCTTGGCACATGGTAGTTTAACCTTGCACTATCATATGGTAAGAGACATGCATATAAAGCCATGTCCCCCAACTGTACTATTACTAGTAAATCAAAACTGATTCACACTGAGTCAATTCAAAATTGGTTTGAAGCCGGTTTTTGTCCCCCATAAGAAAACTGAGCAATGGATTTGAATTGATTCACTTTTGCTTTTGTGTCAATGTTTGAACCAATACTTTGAATCAGGCCAAAAACAACCATCGAGTTGCTTTTGAACCGATCAAATTGAATCAATTCAAATCAGTTTTTGGTGCTTCTGGGGACTGGAGAGCAAATCTCAATTCAATTTCGAACCAGTTTATATTCAACCATATGGGAACAGGGTTAAACACATGTAGCAAGACTTTTGCAGGAAATCAGTTAGACAATACTGAGATTGAATGAATGGATCAATGAATGAATTAATGTTTTATTGATCAGTTCATGTGTACAATGCATTATACCCAGTATACTGTGAATGTGTTGTAACTGTACACACTTGAACTTTTTTAGCTCGTTTTAATAGCGCAAAGTATATTTCCACTAAATTATAAACCCATCATGAAATTGTAGGACTACATGTACAATGTAGGTCTGACTCACACAAGTTATTTTAGAACAATTGACTAAGGCAAGGTTGTGTAATGTGAAACAAAACACTTAGAAAATTGTGATGCTGTACAAATCTGGTTTTTTTTCTGTATACATTGTAGTTACTGTGTTGGCCAAGGGTAAGAAATAACATGAGGGGGGTGGGGGTGTTGACAGTGAATGCCATTTTAAAGGCGTCACAAGATTTAGCACACATAGTACTATTGTACAGCTGGTTCCAGTCTACTAGTATTTTTACAAAGAATGACTGCTAACAAACTTGTAACGCTATATCTCAGGTTTCTGTCAATGTAACAAAGTTCTCTGTACGTAGGTTGAGATTAATAGTTCAATGTAGGATAAAAAATCTAAAATCTTATACTTAGACCTCAGACCCCCCCCCCTCCCCTCCCCTCGCCTTCTAACTAAATTGACCAAAATTGCTTCAAACCACACATTCAATATCAAATCAGTATGTAGTAGTTAGTAGTGATATGAATTATAAAGCCAGTATGTTGTAGTTAGTAGTGTTATGAATATAAAGCCAGTATGTAGTAGTTAGTAGTGTTATGAATATAAAGCCAGTATGTAGTAGTTAGTAGTGCTATGAATATAAAGCCAGTATGTAGTAGTTAGTAGTGCTATGAATACAAAGCCAGTATGTTGTAGTTAGTAGTGTTATGAATATAAAGCCAGTATGTAGTAGTTAGTAGTGCTATGAATATAAAGCCAGTATGTAGTAGTTAGTAGTGCTATGAATATAAAGCCAGTATGTAGTAGTTAGTAGTGTTATGAATATAAAGCCAGTATGTAGTAGTTAGTAGTGCTATGAATACAAAGCCAGTATGTAGTAGTTAGTAGTGCTATGAATACAAAGCCAGTATGTAGTAGTTAGTAGTGCTATGAATACAAAGCCAGTATGTAGTAGTTAGTAGTGCTATGAATATAAAGCCAGTATGTAGTAGTTAGTAGTGCTATGAATATAAAGCCAGTATGTAGTAGTTAGTAGTGCTATGAATTATAAAGCCAGTATGTAGTAGTTAGTAGTGCTATGAATACAAAGCCAGTATGTAGTAGTTAGTAGTGCTATGAATACAAAGCCAGTATGTAGTAGTTAGTAGTGTTATGAATACAAAGCCAGTATGTAGTAGTTAGTAGTGCTATGAATACAAAGCCAGTATGTAGTAGTTAGTAGTGCTATGAATACAAAGCCAGTATGTAGTGAGTAAAGAACAGTTCTTTTGTTGACACTTTACTTTATTTTAGTGTCGTGCATTTATCATAGCAAAAATTCTTCCATTTCTCAACTTTACATTTTTTAAAGAAATATTTGTATTTAGGGGTACAAAACATCCATTAAAAGTAAAATCGATTTTGTAGGATGAGAACTAATATGGCTCAAACCCCCCCCCCTTCTAAAGTAAAAGAATTTAGTTTTTTATCCTGCATTGAAGTACACATGTATTAATCTCACCCCATAGAAACAAAAGTGTGATTATCTCCACTTTACTAAAAAATTGCTTCTGTGACAATATCCTTATATTTGAAGGGTATGTAGAAATATTAGGCTAAGCTTACTTCTCATTCAATTTGTCATGCAAGGGGTATTAAGTTGCTATGACAACTGTAGGGGGTATCACATGTCAAGTTTCACATAAGCAGATTGTTAGACATGAAACTGAAATTAAAACTTATGGTGTGCTATTTTGACATCATTTGAAGTGTTTTGAAATGAAACTTTTGATTCTAAGTGGGATTTGAGAAGTTACAGGAAGACTCATTGTCCATGATACATTTTTGTAGTTTACTTAGGGAGAACTGTCACAAATAAAATGACATGTACATGTAGTGAGCTCACTTGAGACTCAGAGTAATTTAGTTCCTATATGGTATCATTATGATTTATATCTCCACTCACACACATGGTTTAGTTAGAGCATAGACCATCCCTCCACCCACCGTGGGTGAAAGGTCTATGGAATAGAGACCATGTTGCCATCCAGACTAACTTGAGAGTATGTTATTGTATGAGGTCTGCAATCTTCTTGATGTCACATGTTAAAATATGATGAATTTGAATAAATTTTGTGAAGTTGTTCAACTGCATATTAAATCATAGTCGGAGTCAAAAAAACTATTATTTTTTTAAATGTTGAAATATTATAAATTTTTCATTTATAAGTATTTTGTTTCTCCTTTTCCAGATATATGTAATTTAATATTTTAAAAATCGTCACTTTTTGTGTTTATTAGCTTTTCTTGAACAATTCACCCACAGAAAATGGAAAACACAAGAAAATGAACATTGACAAAGTCTGTGAAAAGGAAAAGGGTTGTGAATTGAATCTCTGAGTCTGAGTCAGTAGATTACTGTAAACCTAGATATTTTCACTACTACAAAATTTTGCAATTTTAAAGACGATACTATGAGGGGATGATACCCCCAATTTGAGCGAGGGCGGTGTACTCAATTTCCTGTTTGCCATCTAAAATGGCCCATTGGTTTCAAAGTATCGTGATACAATTTTTTGTGTTGATTAACCGTCTTTAGTATTCTTATTACTAATAAGTTTGAAAGTGTTTAATTAAAATAAAGCTTCTCGTCAAAGTTTATTTATTGACTCCTTGTTTTTACTTTTTTTGCAGATAATGATAGGTTTGAAAGTATTGTTAGAAAAGTGTCGACCATAAAGAGGAAAAAATCAGTTTTCACTGAGAGGACAGATGCAGCATCAGCTGAACAATATTTCCAGGTATGTATGCGTACATAATGTCTACATTGCATTGGTATTTCCAGGTATGTATGCGTACATAATGTCTGTATTGCATTGGTATTTCCAGGTATGTATGCGTACATAATGTCTGTATTGCATTGGTATTTCCAGGTATGTATGCGTACATAATATCTGTATTGCATTGGTATTAACAAGTATGTACACATACATTAATGTCTGTATTGCATTGGTATTAACATAAGTATTAATGATTGATAATCGTAATAATAATAGATTATGTTTTTCTATGTTCAGCCAAGGAAAATATGAATGACCTAAGGACCTTTGTCACTACGAGTTGATAGACATGTAGTGACAACCCTTTAGGTCACGAGTATTTTCCGGCTGAATGAAGAAATATATTGGAGAATAACTATTATACCAGTGCCAGTAATATCAAAGAAAAATCGGTGAAAGTACTGACAATTTTGAATGTTTTGACTCACATTTCGAACACAGCAGAACCAGTGACATAGACACACGTTGTCATGACGTACAATAGCCAGAGTATATATTCCATATTTTTAGTTCATTTTGGCTCATGCATATGGTATTATAATAATAATACTACAATCGAGATAACCTCCTTGGCATGTCAACTTCTTTTTCTGCGGATGAGTCATTATTACCCCCTAGCACAGACCTAAACTGATACCAGGTCGTCAGTTCTACAGCTGGGTTTATATTTTGTATTGTGTATTTAATTAAAAAGCATACAAAAAGAGTGCTTGTGCCCACTTTATAGGAAAATTGAACTTGTAAGTTGTAGAAATATCCTGCTTTCAGAATTTGTTAACATGCATTTAGGCACATATGGTTTCCTTTCCAATGAATGAACTGAACTAGGTACTTATGGAGTAGTTTTATTTGGAGCTTTCTCTCTGAATAGACATCCTGTGAGTTGAGTGTACAAACATTGTGTACAAAACATTAAAAACACAGCTTTGCTTTCCAGAAGCAGGCAGAGTCTGCAGGGGATTTTGGTAAACAAAAGCTGGTTGACCTTATTTGACCCTAAATAATTAGCATAACAAAACTAATTAATATGCACCATGTGTTATCGTTATAACACCTCTTTGCAAATGGTTAGTCCTTGCAGGGACACCATTTTACAGGGTATAACAAAAGTGCATTGACATTACGAAAACAGTGCAAAGAGCTGTGATGTATTGACAAAGTTGATCTTTCAGATTTTGTATACCACTGTTTCTCTTTGCTATACATGTAACTGTATAACAGCTGCCAGTATCATAAAAAAAATGTTCTTCTTCTTCTTTATAAATGAGTAAGGTTGTACTAGTGACTGTAGCAGCAGAGGGAAGTTTAAAATAAATACACACATTACAGTGTAAAAACTAAGTAGTCTGTGTTTATTCAAGCGCTGTTATTGACTGGACCTTCATTTTGCTATGTTTTGAATGTTAGTTTGTACTTCCTTGTCAGGTAAAGAAGTAGAAGAACATTTATTTCCACATCATTAAGTGTTATTGCTATATGGCGTGAGAATTTCATGGGGGTACCAGGAAAAATTGACATGCTATGGTTTCCAATATCCCATACATATACATGTATGTGTACCATAATTTCAGTTTGGCAACCCCTGTGAAGTGACTTTGGAACTCCGGTAGATTTGACAAATGTAACAACGTCGTGCCCCTTGTATTATAACATTGATGCCTGTAAGGAACCCTACATACATGTACATGTACATACATCTTAGGAAACCTAATCTTTACCCCTTATACATGTACAAATGTAACAAGAAAAGTAGTCTGCAAGTATCCACTGTAATGTACTGTAGTGTGCGTGCGTGTGTGGGTGTTTGTACATGTGCATGTGTATGTGTGCATACATGTGCATGTCATTGTGTTTGTGTGTGTGTCACTGTGTGTGTGTATGTGTGTGTGCGTGCATGTTTGTGTGTGTGTGTGTACATGCTTGCTTGTGTGTGTGTTTGTGTGTGTGTGTGTGTGTGTGTGATGGGGGGGGGGGTATCATTTTTACTATCTTCATGATCAGTGTTTTTTACTAAAGTTTTGGAACCTCAGTATCAAAGGGAGGAAATCTGGTAAAAACTTGCATATATTTCCATACACTACACATGTACATTGTACCTTGTTACACCTACACGTAGGTGAACCCAAGGGAGTGTACATGTAGATTGACTGTACCTTACCCCCATGGTAATATAGTAGTCAGTAATTGTACTGTGGAATAGCTCAGTTATTGTGCCAGGGAATAGCTATAATTGTCAGTTATTGTAGTGTGGAATAGCTATAATTGTGATGTGAGAGAGAGAGTGAGTGTGTGTGTGTGACATGATTTGGTAAGTTGCTTCATTCATAGACATTGGACAGAATGTCTCATCAATGTTTATGATTGCATCAATGGATTCAACTTTATAATACATGTATGTTGATAAGTGATTCTTCTCATACACTTAATACACATGTACACAAACCAATACAATATTATGAACTGATATAAAGATACAACATGAACAGGTCAGCCTAGGAAGTTGCTGGTAATTGCTGGCATTTGCAGGTAAAAGATGGTCTTATGCAGGTGAATTTTTATAAAAACCTGCATTCAGCAGGTGATATTTTAAATTTACTGGCATTTAACTCATGAAATTTTTCAACTTGAGCTGCATTTGACGGACAAATTTTGAAGCCTACATGTACTCGCAGATTGACTATTTTCATAATAATTAATTTTCATTCAACACCATCCCTCAAATGTATAAATTCAAGAAAATCATTCAAAGAAGAACTAAGAAATCACATCGTATCTAAGACCTAAGGGCTTGTTTGTTTTGTATGTAACTTAGTGTATATATTTCTTACAGAAAACTTGTTTTCAGATGTTTTTGTTTTATTTTTATTTTCTGTTTTGTAGTTTATATGTTGTGTGTCTGGGCCATTGGATTAAGACTAGTTCCACTGAACTATTTCCATGGCCCTCACCAGGGAGGGTGACCATGCAATACTAAATTATATTTTTGTCATGTACACTTTCCCAGTCTAAGTTCTGTCATTCTTTTTGGTGAAAATAAAAATGAGTTAATTAGTAATATTGAACAGATAAACAATGGTACATGTATTTGTCACAGTGAATGTTGATAAGAATTAAAGTTAATTTGGTATATATTTATATTATTTTGTTCCAAACTTTTAAAGTTTAGGAGCATTTACTTTAGCTCCCAAAATTTAAAAATTCAACATGAGCAAATTGATCGTAAAAATCTTGGTCAAAAGAAAGATTTAATTTCCTAGGCAGAAAAAGTAAATGTCGAAACACAACCCGAAAATAAATGCCATATTTTCTGTTTGAATGCATACAACTTGTCTTGCGTGTAGTATAATATACTGTATGTATCTCAAGGTTCAACACTCTGGTGATATATTGAGATTGATATTGCAGACACACATCTGTATTCCATAAAGAATAGACTGGGTGATTAGTTTATTGAGTTTGAATATTAAAATGTAGTAGAATCTATTTTAGAATTCATGGTACCAAGGACAACAATTGAACTCTGCAATGTTGATTCATTGTCCAGATAATCACTTGACAGTGTCACAGAATGTTGATTAAGTTTAGACACAGTGTCATGTTCCTGTGTTTACATTCAGGGAGATATATATGTATGTATAATATGTTATAAATATACAATGGAAAATTAATTCATCTGTGTATTTAGTGTTCAGCGTTTTTATTGCGGGCAAAACCAGCTGCTGTATCAGATTTCAATGGGATCAGAGAACAGGGAATCATAGCTCAATATATTGTTGTTAAATGACAAATATATATATGGGAGGATATATGATTCACTGTGTTCATTAACATGGCCATATGGATGAGAATTGGGTATTTGTTTTGGATTTATTTTTAATTCATAGAGCAATTTTGTCATGGCTTTCTCCTTGAAAAATTAATGTGAAATGAATGCCAAGTCCTTACAATAAATTGCAAAAGATGAAATAAATGTATAAAATCTGTGTTATTGTACGTACAGTAACAAATTCTTTACACGTGTTTTAGCTTTTTGCAATGTTATGCCTTACAAACATAGAGTTGGCATATGTTGTTTCACATTAATTTTTCAAGTAGGAAGCCACAATAAAATTCTTCTATAAATTAAAAATCCAAAATACCAAATCCTCATCTTATGGCCACTTAAAAATAATTTGTGTAGTTTTATATTGTGTATTGTTATTGCATGAAAAACAAATTTAGAAAAAAAACTTTAAAAGCCTCCAATTTTTTTTAATTGTGGAAAGGTATTTAATTTATTACATTCATGAAATAATTCATGTTGTTGACATTTTTGTATAAATATAAATAAAGTATAAATAACTCTATGTACATATAAAATATTAATTTCTACAGAAAATAACACTCCTACATGTAGTTGGTGAAATTGTGGAGTGTTTAATTTATAAAATTTATGAAATCATTAATCCATATTATATATATTTTTGTTTGAGTATTTTATTTATCACTGGCAAAACAAATCACCATCAAATTTCCAATATTACCGGAAAAACAGAAATCAGAAGAAAAAAAAGGTCCTTAGTTGTTTGATTTATTGCGAGTGTTTTGTCACAATAATATATTATCTTTATTAAATAATTCATTTGCATTTTGTGTGTTCAGTATTTTCATTGCAGACAAAAAATAAATTACTAGTAAAATTTTCAATAATGCCAGAAAAACAAATCAGAAAAGAGAAGGAAAAAATATTTGATTTTTAGGGAGTGTGACTAATGTATTACATTTGTTAAAATAGTTCATCTTTTTTTTTATTGGTATTTTTAGTTCAGGCAAAATAATCTAGCTATTATATTTATAAAGTAAATAATCGGCTGAATTTTGATATTAATGTCTAGTATTTTAATTGCAGGGGAAACTAGTCTATTTCTATCAGATTTTGTTACTGTTGTCAATATTGCAGAATACATTTTATTTCACAGATGTATGCATGCACACGTATCTGTCAATTCTTTTGTTGAAATTCTATATTTTAAAAAACAGCGACCACATAAAGTAATCATAAAACTTGGATATTAAATTCTCTAGATAGTCATATGTCATCTAAATATTTTATGGAGATGTTTGTATATTATTATACATGTACATGTGTACCCAGTATCGATTCCAATGCAATTCAGTGGAGAGCGTGCGCATCAAACCTGGCCAATAATTTTCTGTATCACGCCCCAGCACACTTTGCCCAAATATGGCAAGTGGCACGCTCATCAATATCTGTTTGGTCAGCGATTTGGCTGTTGATTTCTTCATGATTTTTACGTTTTCGCAGATAAAATAATATTTGAATGTCAATTAATGTGATTATGCAATTGAAATGATGTTTTCATGCCAATACATGGGGTATATATATAATAAAACTTTACCTCCTAAAGTTACATGTAGGTCCATCTATTGTACAACCTCAGTCCACAAAACTCATATCCAGGCCATAAAGATTACATTGTATTACCGTTTTATGGTTTATTTGTTTATTTTTCCAAACCTTATAATTTTTATCTCACCTTAGCCACCCAAAATATATATCATAGTAGACAGATTATTTTGAACTCTTTTGCTATGTTTATATTTTTGTTTATTTTTATGGAAGTTTTTTTTTTGAAAATAGAATCTCAATTCTGTAATCAATTTTCCGGTTTTGTTGCATGTTAGGTCTTTTGTATAATTTAAACATCTATTTTGTATTGTACATAGGCAAAAGCATTACCAGGAAATGGGAGGGGGGGGGGAGACAGACAGACAGGAAAGGAGGAAGATAGACTGACAGACACAGACATACAGAGACAGAGATGGACAAAGACAAAGACAGGGAGAAGGGAGAGAGCTAGAGAGACACAGCCGACAGACAGACAGACACAGACACACATAGTCTATTCTTGATTATAACTTTATCAATATCAGTGATTACCGTACATGTTATTTGCCTTCAGGACTGTTTATTTGCCAAATTGTAGTAGTTCGCACTAATAGTACATGTATGTGTATACCTTTCACACATTGAAATAACACTTGGAGCCATCATGTCAATTTTGAAGATGTTGTACTTATTAAATGTTTCTATTGCCAGGAGTGTATTGATGGCACACTATATTTGTAAATCAAATCTGAGTTTAATATTCCCCATCCCCAGGCCATCATACTAGTTGATTAGTTGGTGCCACTCTATGAATTCTTAAAAAGCAGTTTTTAAGTTTACATGTACATGTATGTTCTTTGTCACCCTAGGCTAGTTTCTCACAACTCTAGTCTTATTTTCTGCTGATAAAACATTGATTCAGAAACAGTTTGTCATCATATTTGAACATTAGACTTTTGGAAATGATTTACAATTTCCAGTTGAGTTTTTTAAATTCAAATCGTGTTCTTTATGCTGCACTTTGTCTGTACATGTATACCTGCTGTCTTGTACATATTGCAAACACAGTGTTGACACGTCCAAAAACATGTACATGACCAAATTAAAGGCCCAAGCTTCATTCCCAGGTTCTCACGTTAGAGTTATGTAATCAGTGGCGCTGTAAGGATCAAGTACGTTCATTCTGTTGTTCTGGACCAATATTTTCTGTAATGAAAGTTTGCCAGACAACTGGTTTCCTACCCAAATCTTAACCCAAAGTTGATATTCTATGTCTTGACAACGATTCTGTGTCATGACAACGCACGTCTATGTCACGACGATGCATGTGTACATCAATGGATCTGCTGTGGTTGAAATATTCATCAAAACATTCAAAATTGCTGTTACTTTCGCTAAATTTTTCTTTGATATTACTGTTGCTGGTATAATTGTGTTATTCTCCAACATCTTTCTTCATTCATCCATGAAATACTCGTGACCTAACAGTCGTCACTACTCATCTACATGTATCTATCAACTCATAGTGACAAGTCCCCTTAGGTCACTCATATTTTCCTTGGCTGAATGAAGAAAAATATTGGGGAATAACATCTAAATTATTGAGTGATAATGATTCATTTTGTTGTTATTTTGTTTGTGTGTGTTTTTACAGTTTTATGGATACCTATCACAACAACAGAATATGATGCAGGACTATATAAGGACATCTACCTATCAGAAGGCTATGTTACAGAACCATGAAGATTTTAGAGATAAGGTAAATTTAACTTTCAAATCTCTACATGTATACCGTAAGTTACGTTTCAATCAAGACTCCACTGACTAGCCGTTTCTTTTCCTCAATCAAGACTTCACTGACTAGCCGTTTCTTTTCCTCTGTATCCTTCTCTAAGTAAAACCAATCTTTACATGTATTACTGAAATCTGTAGAACGCTTATCACTAGTGTTGAAATGCAATTATGATTTTATTACGTGTCAATTCAAAATAAATTGTTATCATACAAGCCCTTTCCCCACCCAAGTCAATTTCAAACCAATTCAGACTGAATCAATTCCGTCAAGTCTGTTCAAAACTGGTTTCTGTCCCCATGAGAATGCTGAGCAATTGATTTGCATTCATTCATTCACTTCTGCTTTTATGTTGGTTCTGAACTGATTTTATACTCAGAAACAATGCAAAATCTACCCTCCTGAGATGGTTTCAAACTGATTGTACTAAATCAGCTCAAACTAGTTTTTATTGCATGTGGAAACAGGAGAACCGATACCGATTCAATATTGAACTGATTCAACATTCCATGTAGAGACAAGGCTATCAAGAAGTCAAGGACTTTTAATACAATTTATACAGTATGAACTAGATTGCAATATTACAATACTTATTAATCTTCGCAACGCAAGTTGTCGTTTCTCCCACTATTGAAATCGTAAGAGTCATTTTGACTTGAAATTGAATACTAATAGCGCTATACAAATGATAGAATTAGATCTTAATGGGAATTGATTGAAGTGAAGTGTGTGTGTGAGTTGGCTAAATACATTTACTAATGGTATGGTATAGTGCTAGGGAAAGTAGTATCCATTTACTGAAATGGATTTGCCAATTACCAGGGGTTAATAACACTAGAAGTTGATGTGGCAATTAAACATGAAGGGATTTGAAAGTGCGTGTCAATTACATTGTACTTATTGATTCAGTTGCTATTATTACATAGGTATGTTATAATGTAGCTATTTTTACATAGGTATATTATAATATAGCTATTACTATATAGGTATATTATAATGTAGCTATTATTATATAGGTATATTATGATGTAGCTATTATTACATAGGTATGTTATAATGTAGCTATTGTTACATAGGTATATTATAATGTAGCTATTATTACATAGGTATATTATAATATAGCTATTATTATATAGGTATATTATAATGTAGCTATTATTACATAGGTATATTATAATGTAGCTATTATTACATAGGTATATTATAATGTAGCTATTATTATATACTATTAGGTATATTATAATGTAGCTATTATTACATAGGTATATTATAATGTAGCTATTATTACATAGGTATATTATAATGTAGCTATTATTATATAGGTATATTATAATGTAGCTGTTATTACATAGGTATATTATAATGTAGCTGTTATTACATAGGTATATTATAATGTAGCTATTATTATATTATATAGGTATATTATAATGTAGCTATTATTACATAGGTATATTATAATGTAGCTATTATTATATAGGTATATTATAATGTAGCTATTATTATATAGGTATATTATAATGTAGCTATTATTACATAGGTATATTATAATGTAGCTATTATTATATAGGTATATTATAATGTAGCTATTATTACATAGGTATATTATAATGTAGCTATTATTATATAGGTATATTATAATGTAGCTATTATTACATAGGTATATTATAATGTAGCTATTATTACATAGGTATATTGTAATGTAGCCATTATTACATAGGTATATAATAATGTAACTATTATTACATAGGTATATTGTAATGTAGCCATTATTACATAGGTATATAATAATGTAACTATTATTACATAGGTATATTATAATGTAGCTATTATTACATAGGTATATTATAATGTAACTATTATTACATAGGTATATTATAATGTAGCTATTATTACATAGGTATATTATAATGTAGCTATTATTACATAGGTATATTATAATGTAGCTATTATTACATAGGTATATTATAATGTAGCTATTATTACATAGGTATATTATAATGTAGCTATTATTACATAAGTATATTATAATGTAGCTATTATTACATAGGTATATTGTAATGTAGCTATTATTACATAGGTATATTATAATGTAGCTATTATTACATAGGTATATTATAATGTAGCTATTATTACATAAGTATATTGTAATATAGCTATTATTACATAAGTATATTATAATATAGCTGTTGTTACATAGGTATATTATAATGTATCTAATTATTATGTTACAATTATTATATAGATATATTATTATATAGTTATTTGTAGTTATTGTCTATTTGTCCTCCTAAAATCAATGCTTACTTCACCAAATAAAAGTGTTTTGGGGTTTGCATAGATCTGTACTCTTTTGGATATAGACTGTGTCCTAGTTGCAGTTCACAAGTATGAAGATTTAGACAGGGTTGGTGAGGTGAAGATTACTTGAATGCCAATCACAAACATCAAGTAAAATTGATTTTACTTGCTTACCCCTTAACAAAAACACTAGTAAGGAACCCTGGTTAAAAAATGACTGGGGAACTCGGGTAGATTTTACCTGCTAAACAAAAACACTGGAGCAGGAGCCCTGGTAAAATGATTAAGGAACTCAGGTACACCCCTTAACAAATAAAACTGGTCGGGAACCCTGGTAAAATGATTGGGGAACTCAGGTAGATTTTACCTAGTTACCACCCTTAACAAAAAGACTGGGGTTGGAACCCAGGTAAAATGACTGGGGAACTCAGGTAGATTTTACCTACATGTACATGTACTATGACCTTTATATAGCAAAAACACTAAATACATACATTGTATTCATATATCACATGAATCAATCACATTTTGATATCAACACCTGTTTCCTGTGCCAATTTAATAATGGCAACTTTGGATATGAATTGATACATTACAACAAAAGAGACCCTTTATTGAAATGACAACAATTAGACATAATTATGGTGTGATTAATCTATTTATAGACACATTTCTGATCATTAGTGTGTGAATTAAATTAGATTTACATGCAATATCGCAATAAATTTCTCCAAAAACAGCTTAAATCTTTGTCTAGTTATTGCACCTCAAGAAGCTTTTTTCAAGAAGTTTGAGTTGACATAATTTAATAGAAATCTCCCGAAATTAAAATGGAAAAGTAATAGATCACTTTAGAATTATTAATATTTTTAAAAAGATGAATTTCTGACCATTAGAGTATGCATGCAATTAGATATTGTATCAAACTTAATGGAGACGACAGTTTAGGTGAATTTTATGACAGTAATAAAATGAGTGTTCTTGAATAATTGAATAAGTACATATTTACATTATTTATAAGTTATAGACTACAGTATATTATATGAAATAGACTAAATTGCAGAATATTAAATTTCAGATCTCTATTCCTGCATTTTAATAAAATTGCTGGACATCATTCATCATATTATTGGAAATTCAAAGGCTTTGTCCTTGGCCAAGAAATTTTTTTTTTTCGTTTCTTGGTCTAGGGGAAATGGAAAAGTTATATGACAACGTTTTTTTGTTTGTTTGTTTTTTGTTAATTCCACTATATTGATCAATAGGATTATAGACTATAAAGGAGAAACCCATCACAGATTTATGAAATACAAGTGTACTGTAGCTCGTTTGATACAATTTGTGACAGTGTGTACATGTACATTTATGTACTACATTGCAAACACACAACATACATGTACATGTGCAAAAAGAGAAAGCCATCACAGATTAATGAAATAGCTCATTTGATATGGTACATACATTTACTACATTGCAAACACACGATGTATAATGCACATCTACAATAAACGCTCTGTACACACAATCATTTTCCTGTCCTGTGCATGCACTTCACAGGTTTGAAAAAAAAATACGAAAAAAAAGCTCTTAATGTTCACATTCTTAGGTGACATAGACTGGGACGAGAAACAAAACAAAATTATTTCATGGCCTTAAAATGTATTTCTCAAAACAAATTACAGTGTATATCTGATAGTACTGGTCATCAAATTTCAACCCAAATTAAATTAATCAATGCAACAAATGATTGATAGTTATGAAGGCTTTTATTTCCAAAAACAACTTTACAAAAAAATTGATGTTTGCATATATCTACATCATACATGTGGATGGGTTGCCCCAATCCAGTCATTAGAGTTAATGTATAAAAAAAAAACAGTTTAGTCATTAATGTGTCAGATAAACTATAGTACAATGTACTAGTGTGATAATGTCAAGGTCACAATTCCATGGACATGATTAATTTAAGTGCTTTACCATTCACTTACATGTACATGTATGTTCCATTCTTTTTACATGTAGTTTGACCTCTGTGGTTATATTTCATCCTGATATTATTAATTATCATTTGAGATTGTTACAATGTACATCACATTGAAGTGATATTCCAGTTAAATGCATGTATTATGTTACCAGTGATTATAAAATGTGTGTACATTGTAGTTCACGAAAAATTGTATGTAAGAAGTTTATACATTTATATTTTCATCATTTGTATATTAGATTACAATGTACTACCAAACCAGAGAAACTATAGCGTTTGAATTAGGCAGCATATTTTTTGTTGTTGACATTTTACCCAACACTTTTGTTACAACAAATTTTACAAACAAAATACCAACACTGATAGTGCACTCACACATAAATGTTACATTTTATTTCACTGTGAACACAAATAAATGGATTTGTGTTTGAATCTTCCTTGTGTCATCGGACAGTGATCTTGATTTGTGTTCTCAGAGAGATATTTAATTTAATATGAATTTTAATATGTGCGTATGCTCTTGTCCATGACTGTACATTTGTATTTTGTTTTGTGTACTTCATAACTAAAATCCATTGTGTGAGATGTCAAAACCATTATGTCTCCTTAACCCCTTTAATACTGAAAACATTCCCGCCAAAATTGTTTGGACAAAATTCTTGTTTTATGTAAGTTTTTGGCATATATCAACTTCATTTTAGACTGGAATTAAAGAAATGTTACTTCCTAATAAAGTAATATTATTGTAATTATGAAAATATTCATATAAATTGGGTCCCCATATTATTTAAAATTCGTCTCTAGTCATGAAAGGGTTAAAGTAATTCTGTAGTCACTCTAAGTTGATAGTAAATGAATATTAAGATTTCTACATTACAACTTTAAATATATGTAAGATTAAGAATTGCTTTATGACTGCAATGTAGGAAGTAATATGGTGTTATTTCTTAGTCCTTGAAAGTTAAGTTTGATTATGAACATTTTAAGCTACGTGTATGGCTCATCTTCAGTGTAAAGGCTTTTTGCGCATACATACAAATATATTACAACTAGGCAAGCATACAAGACTGTACAATGTAGTTTGAAATTAAGCCAACTCAGTGCTACAACATGTACACAGTGTTTTATTTAAGGGCGGTAAGTAGGTAAAATCTACCGGGGTTCCCACATCATTTTACCGGGGTTCCCCACCAAAATTATGATACATTGCATGGGAAGCACTACCAGTTTTACCTCTTTCCCCCTTTCTGTTACCGGGGTTCCCAAACCTTAGCAAAAACACTGGTACATGTATGTCTGTAATGCTTGGCTGGTACTAACAACTCACCAACATGTGAATGCCTTACTGTACCAGTCCTAAGACTGTAACATCAGACTAGTATACATGTATAGATTTAAATCAAGTGACCCAACTCATTGCTTTGTTTGTACCACTAGGCTGGTACTCACAACTCACCAACATGTGAATGAGGTACTGTACAGTACCAGCCATGTGTTAACACCGGTCTACATGTATACATGTACATGTTGGTCAGTGGTAGTAAATCCGAATTAAGATTTATGAATTGCACCTTACATTGCTACATTGTATGTGTGAACTTTGAATTATTTGAATGTTTTGAAATATTTAATTTTGCCTGGTCTCAAAAATATTGAGGGTTGGAAAACATATAAGAAGGGAACTACTTGTACAAAATCATGTAAAGTTCTTATAAATGTGTTGCTGTGTTGTTTTTGCTGTAGGTTGTTTTAGATGTTGGAGCTGGTACTGGTATTTTATCTTTCTTTGCAATTCAAGCTGGCGCCAGGAAAGTGTATGCAATAGAAGCAAGTTCAATGGCCACTCATGCAGAGGTAAGAACAGCCAGCCAACCAGACAGACAGACAGGCAGACAGACAGACAGGCAGACAGACACAGACAGACAGACAGACAGACAGGAAAGTGTATGCAAGAGAAGCCATTTCAATGGCCACTCATACAGAAGATAGAACAGACAGACAAACAGTGTATGTGATAGAAGCCAGTTCAAAGGCCACTCATAGAGAGACAAGTGTGAGACTCTGAAGTGTGTACAGTGTACATGTATGTAGAAGTCTGGTCAATGGCAACTCTGGCAGGGGAACATGTGAGAACACAGACAGACAGACAGACAGACAAACAAACAAACAAACAAACACAGAGAAATACGGATAGGTGTTTTCTCATCCAGACTTTACACTGTCCTTCGAGACTTACCCAGATTAAAGATAATTAATATAAATTTCACATCCGTGTTATTTATTGTGTAACAAGTTTTCTCACCACACAAAGTAACAAAGGCCTCAAGTCCCTCTTGATATAATGAAAATCATACTTCAAGTTCAAAACTACTTCAATCTATGCAAAAATGTTATCACGGGAGCCATAATTCTCCCAACCTACAGGTCTTTAACCGTCACAGTGTCAGCTAAGGAGGAGTACCTGTAGTATTCAATGTAATAATTGATATCATGTGAATACACACTGGTTACATATTGACAAAGTTTGCTGTTTTGGATAAACTTAATATGATATTATGATGACCTTATGGCTTGTGAGTGCCAGAGTGGGTATTTAGAGTATCTTGTTCTCAGTGTTATCTGCTACACTTTCTCTTACTAGTATCACCACAGGTAGTCTAGAGGTTTTCCATGATTGGGTATGAATCTGAAGATCTCTTTATCCAACTCAGATGTAAACCCAATTGCTAGCATCTAGACAACCGGTACTGCAGAGAGCACTACCTAGCAAAACGCAAACACCCTGGTTTGCCACAGGACACTCATGCATAGTGCTCTTTATAGACCAATATTATAGTTTTGTTATTTCAGCAGTAGCATGTCAATGTACAGAATTTTCTAAAATCAAAACCATTAATAAGCTGCCGTAGCAATTGTTAGAGGTTCAGTGAAAGATTCCAATTGTCACTACATGTACATTTAAGTCTCGTAATTCCATTGTTGAAATCTCATGCTTACATTGTATTCTGTAGCAACAGCTGGGAGAATGTCTTTGTATAGCTATAGTCATATATAATAACACTGCAACCTGTATTATTACTCTAGCCAGATGAAATTTAGGACACAAATTCTTGTCTTGCCACTGTAAAAACTTTCAGTACTCTCAAATTAAAAAACAAAAACAAAATGATAACTTGTACATTCATGTGTATAATAATTTATTAGCTTAGAGAAAGAATTTAAATATGAAAAAAATGAAGACAACTTTACAACAATAAAAAGAAGAAGAAAAACTGTCATTCGTATATGTACACATGTACATTTTTATTTGCAGAAGTTTGGCAATCCACATGATGACAGGGGTCCAGGGGTAACACCTACATGTACATATGGTTCTTCACCTTGTACCTTAATTTTAATAGGACACCCGAGTGAAAAAAGGACACCTCGGTTAAAAAAAAAAAGGCAGAAAACTCAAGTATATTGTAGCTTTCTTGCTTACCAGCCTTTAAACAAAACTCAACATTCTAGTTCTCGAAAGTATGATGGTGTGCACAAATTTGTGTTCATAATTATTTTTGAAATATGACATCAGAAAAAAATGACCATGATTTTGATGATATATCGATAAACATATCAATTTCTCATGAATTATTACAGGTATTAATTCACAGTAATAAATTAAGTGGAAGAGTTCAGATTGTTCCCGGAATGGTGGAGGAAGTGACGATTCCGGAACAAGTGGACGTCATCATATCAGAACCCATGGGATATATGCTACTTAATGAAAGAATGTTAGAAAGTTATTTACATGCCAAGAAGTGGCTCAAGCCTGGAGGTAGGTAGATCAAGTAATAACACCACAGGGAGAAGAGAAATAAATATTGTCTGTGTTAGTAAGTTATTTGCATGCCAAGAAGTGGCTCAAACCTGGAGGTACATATATCAAGTAATAACACCACAGGGAGAAGGGAAATAAATATTGTCTGTGTTAGAAAATTATTTACATGTCAAGAAGTAGCTCAACCTGGAGGTACATATATCAAGTAATACCACTGTGTCGATTATAAACCACCACAGGGAGAAGGGTAATAAATATTGTCTGTCAAATCTATGAGAGATTAGTTGAGTTACCAATTTTATGAACGAAACAAGATTTTAAAAAACCCAAGAAAGATGAAATATCATTGCTTAAATACTTGAAAACTCAACGTGAAACAATGCTGATGAAGTCTGTGTTTGTAACTCAGTAGATTGCAAAAAGATAAAAATGTTTAACAAATTTCTTATTTTATGTACCACAAACATTTTACACATTTATTATTGTTTTGCAATATATTGAGTTACCAAAATGGACTTGGCATGTTATTTCACATTCATTTTTTCAAATGGGAAGCCAAAATAATATTGTTTTATAAATTAAAAAATCCAAAATAAATGCCCAATCCTCATCCATATGGTCACTTTAATATTTGCACAACAAAATACAACTTGTTACATACATGTACAACCGCATCCCTCATGTGATTTTGAGAAATCGGTGTGTAACCCACGACAGTGCAAATACAGTAATAATATCCTAGTTAGACCCCCAGTCAGCATACGATTCCATAATAGTAAATTAATGAAACACAGAATTGATCATATTTAGCTGCCAAAGCAAACAGTGATGTGATGAGTAATCCATGGTGAGTAGCACAGCTGGTACTGTCATATTGATGAGTCTGTTTGTACAGCAATACACAAGGGACGCGGTCATCATAGTTTATAGCTATAACATACACAATACAAGGTACATAGACACCTAGGGTCAAATTATTTTTATTACTCATGTTGTGTAGTAATAATGTGTGGCCTTATGGATGACGATTTGGTATTTATTTTGGATTTTTAATATATAGAACAATTTCATCATGGCTTCCTACTTGAAAAATCAACGTGAAACAACATTTGCCAAGTCATTATTTATAACGCATAGGTACATGTACATGTACTTTGAAAAAAATTAATAAACGTTTAAAATGTTTGTTATTGTACATACAGTTATTACAAATTATGGCCACTTTAAATAATGAATTAAAATGATTAATATTTCAAATCTTTCCGCTGTGACTGTCAATAAAAATGATTACATGAATTGATTGATATTTTCATAAAGTTTGATTAAAATGTGTTTTTAGGCTGTTATTATTGAAATGAAATTTGTGGACTCATCTGTCACATACATTCTATTTGACTAATTTCTTTCCACAACTGTGAGGTTTGGATATTAATGTTGTGTATTAATTCCAAAGTTCGCTTCAACACAGATGCATGTGTATTGCAGAAAAAGCTCATTGGCAAATGAATGGTTCAAATTATAGCTAAAATGATGTAGGCTTGGTGTTTCACTCATGGGACATTACGTTTTTTGACACAAAGATAGACATATTTCAACTCTAAACTAACAATAACAGAGACACAATAAACACAGCAGGATCCATTGCCCAATCACATTGAACATTAATAAGCATTGCTATTCTTTCACAGTGCAGAAAAAAACAGACTTCTAATCACAGTATTACACATGGACTTGATAATTTTAATGGCTACAATTGTTTATTTTCTAACTGATAATCAACATATCAACTTGACTAGTTCTACATCCCCCACTGTGCACAGCACCTATTTAATTGTTTCTTTTGCATTATAAGTTGTCTGAGGGTGTGTATTAAATGTCATATTACATGAGTGAAAAACTAAGCCGACATCATTTTATCTGTACGACTATGTCAGAAAATGACATACCAGTATATTCACATTGTCTGAATTAAAAGAGATTCAATTTTTTTCCAGACTAATTAACATTCAATGAACTGTATTGCATGGTTTCCTATACATATTATATTTCTCTACGATCCGTTTTATGTTAGTGTTCACTGGCTCTGCATGTTACAACATACTGTTGTCTTAAATGCTCCAAAGTTAAATACAGAAAGAGTTTTGTCCCGTCGGCCATCAGATTGTGAAATCAATGCTAAGTTGTATTTGTGTAGGTTGTCTTTGTTTTTGGTCACACTAACTTTTCAGGGTTTTTTGTGAATATTGATTTTATTTATTCTGTACAGTTGTGGGCTGTGAACTACATATCCTTTGAGGACTAATAAATGAATAAAAATAATAATAATAATGATGCAGAAACCAATAAGAAATTCCACACAAGATATATACTTTAAGGTTGCAAGATTGAATGAATACAGTTTCTTGCAACAGTTTGTCTAAATGAAATTAATTAATGTGCCGCCATGCTGACATCAAATGTAAAACATCAAAATACATTGGTGCCCGCATCTGTGTCTAGTTGCAGTGTTCTTAAGGGGGGAGGTGTCAAATTCAAAAAAGTCGATAGATTTTTCTTATACTTTGCATACTTAAACATTGATATCTGAATATGTAAAAAATGCCCAAAAAATACTATGTCACCACCTTTGTTTTCAAGATAATTACCGTTTCTTGTATCTACACAAATGTTTTTGAGTCAAAATAGTAGATTTACAACTATTAACTACATCACAATTTTTGATAGTTAAAGATTATCCCCGGAGCACTTAATGAACTTACATTTTTTGTGTGCAATGTATAGTATGTCTAGACATATTTTTTTGTAATTTCTTTTCATTACTTCATAAAATATTATGTTCTTTTATCCCCAACTGCTTTATTATTTTTTAAGAAAAACTCAAGAAAACTGCAAAAAAGATAAAAGTCCGTGATAGATTTTTTTTATATGCTGTAGGTGTACAATGTATTATTCCAGCTATTTATCAATGACAAAAAAATAGGGGGTCACCACGTCCGGTTAAATTCTAAAATTGAAATTGTAACCCCATACCCCATCTAAATTTTGACATTTTTGACAGAAATATCTTATGAAATTTCGTTGAATTTTGAAAAAAATTAAAATGAGCTTGTTTATCTTTGCTCATATGTATAATGTACCAATGCCCCTTCATAATTATACAACAAAAATCATTGTGTGTATGCTAACTTGAAAATGCCAGTAAAAAATATGACCCCCCACCCCATCAAAATTTCAACATTTTGAACAAAAATCACGTGAAATTGTGCAGTATTGGAACTCACAGGCACCAAGGGATATTTCTATTAGTTCATATGTATGTGAAATCAACTGAACTATTCATATATGGCGTTTATTTATGTCTCCAAATGTCAAAGTGCTCATAATATTCACAAATGTGACCCCCCACCCCATCAAAATTTCAACATTTTGAACAAAAATCACGTGAAATTGTGCAGTATTGGAACTCACAGGCACCAAGGGATATTTCTATCAGTTCATATGTATACTAAATGAACTGAACTAATCATATATGGAGTTTATTTATGTCTCCAAATGTCAAAGTGCTCATAATATTCACAAATGTGACCCCCACCCCTTCAAAATTTCTCCATTTTGGCTAAAAATCACATGAAATTGTACAAAGTTGGAACACACAGGCACCAAGGGATATATCTATCAGTACATATGTTCACTAAATCAACTGAACTATTCATGTGCAGAGTTTATTTATTTCCCCAAAGCCAAAGTGGTCATAACATTCAAAATTATAAACCCCCCCCCCCCCCCCCACACACACACAGACACACCCCCAGCCGATCCAAATTTCAACATTTTTGGACAAAATTCACATAAAAATGCAAAATATTGGGACACATAGGCACCAAGGGATGTTTGTCAGTACATAATTATGTATGATAAATCAACACATTGGGGGCTAGGTCAATAGTTCAATGTAGGATAAACAGCTAAAAACTTTTAGTTACCCCCCCCCCCCCCCCCCAACTTAATTGGCCAAAATTGAAAATGTCCATCCAATCAAATCAATAAGTAGTAATGCTATGAATACAAAGCCATTATGTAGTTAGGAAAAACAGTTCTTTTGTTGATACTTTATTTTAGTGCTGTTCTACAGTGTCCATTTCTCAATTTGGCGAAATTTTTTAAAAGAAATAATTTGCATGTTTAGGGATACAAACAGACCCATTAAAAGTAAAATCGTTTCTATAGGATGAGAGCTAGCTAGACAGCTAAAAAAACACCCCAAAAGTAAAAGAATTTAGATTTCCATCCTACATTCAAATAGATATTGATCTCACACCTTATATCTCCATTGCATTGTTGAAACAGTTAAATGTTGATTTCCTATAATAAAATTGCTAGTGTTTATTGCGGAGTGTGGTCACTATGAAAAATAGGAAATAACTCATCAAATTGAACTATAAATAATACTATCATTAGCTGTTGATCCACTCAACTCGGCATCCAGTAAGTATATGTACCTATAGCTCTGCATATGTGGCACTGCATTGTGAGGAACCAAAAGATACAATGTATGCTACTAGATGTATTTATTGATTTTGGGTACAAAAATAAATGTAGAACCCCTCATTGAAACTTTATAGTAATGTTACCATGGATACTTCTTTTATGGGGAGACAATGTAAATAGTTTTTATAGTACAACTTGTATAATTTGTTGCAATTTGAACTGTATGCTTTACTATAAAAACTCGACTCACGCAAGTCAGTGTGACTACCCGTAGGCCGTATAGTTGGCGAGACATAACAAATAAATCTATTTTTGGTTGAATACATCTGAAAAACAAACTATATTCATTAAAATTCATTGGCAGGACGTTATTATACTGATACAGGGATGTATAATGTCTGGGGGTTCTATTGGGAATGAATACATGTGTCGGAAACTCTTAGTCCTCCTTGCAGACGGTGTACGCTTGGAAGGGACGACCTCTGCCGTATGCAAGCAGGACTACTAGACCCCTAGCGAAACCAAACAAGTGCACACCATCGTGGGAGAGCATAATGCCGACAACAGAATAAGTTTTGGAAGCCTTTTACAAAAGAGTACTGTTATCAATTTGTTATAGGGTGTTTTTAAGGCCGGTAAATGATTGCAATTTTACTGGAGTTCAGGGACTGAAGTTTCTCGATCACCGACGCTACGCTACGTGACCACTGATTACTAAGAAAGTAGCGACGGAAAATGCATAAAATGCTAAATGATGTTTCAACTAATAAAATGGCAAATTTGCTTCGCAAAACAGCATCTTCAGTGTGCGAGGGAAGTTTTTGAAAAACTGCGTAGTCCGATGATTTTATGTTTTGCTTCTATGGTACCTGAGAGTTGATTGTTTACGTACATTTGAATAATAGTGTTTTTGTTGCAATTTTTTCGCCATTGTTGTGTCTACGTACGTGTAGTGTGGAAAATTATCAAATGCGAAGATAGTTTTATATAGTGATCAATATGTCACCTTCTCACGTCAAAAAACCCACACTGACAAAACCCGTCACCGACATTAAAATGATATTCATGACAGTATAACTTACTCTGTAGAGATGAAAGGTGTGAATGGTGTGTGGGCCACGTTTCCAGACCGGCAATATAGCGTAGGGAGTGTGGTTGATGGTCATTTCATCAAGTCTAAAATTTATAAAACAGCTCCTCTTTAAGTCATGCATGGTAGTAAAGCTAATTTTCTTCGCAAGGACTTCTGAAACTCAATTATACGAGATTACCTTCCGTTCACCCCCTAAATCTCCATGAGTACGTACAGTGCTTGAAAAACATTTAACACTTCACTTCAATTCCGGGTTTATTTAGCGTTCGAATGTTGACAAGAGCGCGAGTTTCAGTCTGCGCCAAAAGTTGCGTCGTTGACGTAATTCGAATTTGACACCTCCTACCTTAAATGGTTTATTTCATTTAGACAAAATGTAGCAAGACATTGCAATCTTGCTACATTGTATCTGGAAGTATAGAATGTACAGTTTCATATTGATTTCTGCATGGTTGTATTAAACAGAGCCAGTGAACTCTAACATGGAGTGGGCTGTAACAGAGCCAGTGAACACTAACATAAAATGGGCATGTCTGTCTAATAGAACTATTAAGTAATCATTTCATTTGTTTCATTTCATTTACAACAGGTAAAATGTACCCTTCGCAAGGAGACCTACACATAGCACCATTTTGTGATGAATCTTTATACATGGAACAGTTTACCAAGGCTAATTTCTGGTAAGTTTATATACAAGTGCCGCTATTTGACACACAATTTAAATATGAGATAGATGAACTATTGTAAATTTTCAGGTAAAATGTAAAAATAAATTGAGTTTCATGATTGCTGTAACCTGATTACCAATGGATAGATAACCAGATGGAATAGATGTTCAACATCCAGTCCTGCCGTTATGCTGTCAGAGAAAAACTAACCATCTCATGCTAGCCAAAAATGACAGTGGCATGCTGGCCAAAAATGATCATTGCATAGCCAAAAATGACAGTGGCATACTAGCCCAAAATGACCATGGCATGCTATCCCAAAATGATCATGGCATGCTATCCCAAAATGACCATGGCATATTATCCCAAAATGACCATGGCATACTATCCTAAAATGACCATGGCATACTATCCCAAAATGACTATGGCATGCTAGCCTAAAATGACCATGGCATTGTAGCCTAAAATGACCATGGCATGCTAGCCAACTATGTCCACTGCATGCTATCAAAAAATGATCATTGCTAAGTCACAGATCCTGCCAGTGGACAGAAGTTTTGCTGAAGTGGTGTTACTTTATTATTAAGTGAAATTATCACTGTTATTGATGACAAAATTCAGCATTTGTCCCAAATCTTCCTGTGGATGATAGAAATGAAGGTGATAAACTCACCAATGTTTTGTGCCAGTGTAACAGAAGGATGTATATATTAGGGTTGTCGGTGGCTAAGTGGTTTAACCACTTGCCTCTTACCACTGCAGTCAGGTTTCAAAGCCATTCAGGGTTTGATTAAATTTACTGTGCTGTAAGTAAGAAGAGTGTCATTTAGTTTGACTGTACCATACAACGCAGGTTCTCCCCAGGTACTCAAGTTTCCTCCTGCATTAACACTGAACTCATGATGAGGGATGGCCCTCACTGGACTACTTGGGAAGAACTATCCAGTATAAATTATTTATTTATTTATATATTTATTTACACAGTATCACTCTCGATTTCATCTTGGACTCGTATCAACAAAAAACTTTGTGAAAAATGGACGTCATACAAATCATTAAACTCATTCCTTTTATATTGACAGGTACCAACAGTCATTCCATGGAATAGATCTTTCAAGTCTTAGAAATGCTGCCCTACAAGAATGTTTTAGACAACCCATTGTGGTAAGTTCTACTATTTTCCATCCTAGCTGCCCTACAAGAATATTTTAGACAACCAATTGTGGTAAGTTCTACTAGTTTCCATCCTTGCTGCCCTACAAGAATATTTTAGACAACCCATTGTGGTAAGTTTGACTAAGTTTTCATCCTCAAGCCAGGCCAAACTAAAGCCCAGGGAAGGCAGATGGCACTAGACTGAAAGAGAGATCTTGAGATTTGATGCCACGGATAGCACTAGACTAATCCAGTACAGTACTAGCTCAGTTGAAAAACAGTTCTTGATCTGCACAGCAAATGTGAATCAGTACATTAATCATAAAAACACAAAACATACATGTACAACTAGTTCTGTATAATTGTTGTCCTAATTTTCTGTTCATTCCATTATTGTGGTTTTTTTTAGGACACTTTTGATGTCCGTATATGCCTGGCCAGGTCTGTGAAGTATACACTAGATTTTGAGAAAACCAATGAGTTTGATCTCCACAGGATAGATATACCATTGACTTACACCGTATCAACCTCAGGGACTGTGCATGGTTTAGCTTTCTGGTTTGATGTGGCCTTTATAGGAAACATGTAAGTACTTTGCACTATTACTAATGACAATTTCTACTTACTTGGAAGCAAATCTCAAAGTTTTGTCAATGTCCCTTTCACATTGTCAGGTGTGTACAATGTAGGCTGACGATGCTGACTAGATGTTTGTAAAAATTTGGAATTTGCTTCCAAGACATCTTTTGACTGAGTGGATGAGTCCACAGTCCACGATCATTCGTTCTAGTTTACACTGGGTGTAACTTTCTGGTTTGATGTGGCCTTTATGGCAAACATGCCAGTATTTTTTGGCAGTTTACAATGTATATGGGCAATACAAAGTATGTAACTTGGTTATCTTTGATGGAAACTTTTTTTTTTTAATTCTGAAACATAGTGAACATCTATGTTATTTTATCCATTACTATAGGAATACCCAAGTATGACAATTACTACTCCAAAACCATACTCTATACAGGAATAATTAATTCGTATATCACAACCATGGGTACTTATTACAATGTACTTGGAGAGTAACGTTTTGCCAATTCAGGTTGAAAGGCTTTGTCAAACTGTCTGTTTGCTAGCTTTGTTGCTAGGCAGTGTAGTAGCAATGACATGATCACAGAGACAGTGTAATTGGTAACCATCACTGATTGTTAGATGGCAACCCCATCAGCACATATCAGAGGAAAAATTATCATTTATTGCTGAAATTCGGGTAATTTAGTAAAACGCATAGTTCAAAGTTTCCTTCAGACTTAACATGTTATATCTATTTCTTTCAGACTCTTAAAGTATGAATTATTAATTGAAGGCAATTATTAATCAAAATAATCATAATCTGTAATACTTATAAAACACATTGCATTAAAAATAATCACAATGCTATACAACTGATTAGAAAAAAAAATATCAATAAAACTAAGGATACCTTCAAAATGTAGACATAAATTCTAAATTTATTTGACAATAAATTTCCTTACCATGCATTGACCACTGTGTTCATATTATTATGCATCTAGTACTGCCACCATTAATATCTATATGTAGCCATAGACAAGATTGATTTCCAGATAAATTCCCTAAAATTGACATCGCATTTAAAGATTAAACAACCAATTCATTGCTCCGCTGGGGAAGATAAATATCCTTTCTTTTGTATTAAATAGGTAGTTCTTTTTTATGATCTAAAAATTTAAGTAGAATTTAGTGACAAGAATAGAATGGATCCTCTTTTTACTGTCGAATTTTTATAGCCTTTCATTATTTTGTATACAGGCATTCATCAAATGATCAGTTTCATACTTTCATTTCAATACATAGCGAGTCAACTTTAGTATGGTCGTAAATATATAGAATGCGCTTTTGTTATATAGTTGTATTTTTATGTTTTTCGAATATGTTGATAATTTTATCTTGTTTTTGCAACCGTCTGTTAAAATGAAGATAACTAAAAATGAAAGCATAACGTTTGATTTGAAAGGATTTGAATATTTCTAACAATTTGGAAATTTGTGTTTCAAAGTATAAAACGTAGATATTTTACATAATTATATTAAAGTGGCCATATGGATGAGGAGTGGGTAATGTATTGTGGATTTTTTCATTTATAAAACTATTTTGTCATGGCTTCCTACTTGAAAAATCATGTGCCAAGTCTTTGTTTGTAACTCAATAAATTGCAAAAGATTAATAAATGTGTAAAATGGTTGTTGTTCAATAACATATTTTAGCATTTTGTAATGTAATGAGTTACAAACGTAGAGTTTTTTTTAATGTTGTTTCACGTTGATTTTTAAAGCAAGAAGCAATGATAGAATTGTTTTATAAATTAAAATTCCAAAATAAATACCCAATCCTCATCCATATGAGCACTTTAATACAAGTTTTGGATTTGAAAAACTTTAATTTAATACATTTTCATATTTATATTGAGTTGAAAAATTGTTAAAACGATTTTTAACTGAAATGTTTTCAAAATTTAGGGTAAGTTTGTGTTTGTAACTCATTACATCGCAAAAAGCCAAAAAATGTGTAAAAATGTTTGTTACAGTAACAAACATTTTACACATTTATTATGCTTTTGCAATTCATTGAACTCCAAACAAGGACTTCACATATGTTGTTTCACATTGTTTTTTCAAGTAGGACGCCACGATTAAATTGTTTTATAAATTAAAAATCCAAAATATATACACAATCCTCATCCATATGGCACTTGTTTATAGTCTGGTGGTGAGACCCTGATCTTTGCCTGAAAGGTTGCTGAACCAAAGCTGAGGATAACAGTAACTGTGATGTGCAGGGCAAGCCCTCAACAGTACCTTTGACACTGTCTGACCTATGGTCACTTTTGATTTAAAAAGTTAGTAGAATTGTCTGATGTTGACTGTCTAACAGCTAGACTAACTTATTAACTGTTAACTTTCGAAATTTGTGTTACAGGACCACAATCTATTTATCGACTGCCCCAACACAACCTCTTACTCACTGGTACCAAGTAAGTACATTTTAAAACTACAATTCTCTTTTTCACTATAAAATTAAAAAATTGTTTCTCAAGATGCAGTACTAGTATGCATCATATTACAGTGTTGAAACACAAACCATTGACGGTGTCCATTGTCATAGAACTAGCAATGACCAGTATTTTTCCCCTTGTTTATTAAAGGTGTGACTGAGGTCTATTCATTGATTTTTTAACCTGATATCTGTAAAGGTGTCATCATTAATAATTATTATCTGTGAAATAAGTACACTCCAAAGGTCAAAGGTCATGTTGTAGACCTGCCTGAATATAATTCTCGCTACCTGCAATACAATTCTACACATCACTGTGGAGTCAAATGGAACAAGGTCGCGTGACAACGCGTTCTAATGTCGACAACTACACTTCCGGTCGGCTATGCTAATACACAGGTATATTTCTTTCCCATTTTCAGTTCTAGACATCTCTTGTAATTTTGCTCTGGAAAGATACTGTACATATTTAAATTTCCCACCTCCATAATTATATGAGCTTAAAACTTGCGTTTATCTTATTTGTCACAAATTAAACTGTTTGGAAGAAACATTCACGTGTATTGACATAGGCGACCAGAAGTGTAGGTGTCGACAAATGCAAGTGCGGTCGCGAGACTGCGTTCCATTTGACTCCTTAGCGATGCATAGAATTGTATTGCAGATAGCGAGAATTAGGAGAAGATGCGGCCCTGCTTAATTTGAACACTGGGGGCGCTATTCAGTCTACAGCCTTACATACTGGCTCACGTCATGAATAGTCCAATAAAAGCATTGAAAATGTCATTAACACACCACAGGGGCCATGATTCTATGACCGTGAATATTACAAGGTTACACAAACTGTAAACTTCATTCAATTTATTGATTTATTGATATCACTCAGCAATGTTGCAACTACATGTATGTATTGTCTCTACAGGTCAGGTGTTTACTACAGACTCCAATCTTTGTGAAGGCAGGTCAGGTTCTCTCAGGAAAAGCTGTTCTTACCTGTAACAAGAGGTATGCATATTGTTATGTTCAATGATTTCCTGCTAGTGTATATGATACATATAGTGGCTTGATAATACACAGGACTGTCCCACTATGGGCATTTACACCTGAGCATTGGAATTTGGATGGTGCAAATTAGTCCCGATTCCAACTGTAGTCTACTAACCACAGTCTGGTCAAATGAGTCCTGAGACCCACACAGTCATTAGCATCATGTCTTTGTTAATCAATCACAGAATTCCCTAACCAATGATAACTTCATGTTTATTGGGGCAGTTACGCTATAATGTCTAAATACATATATGGTATATTTGTCAGATCAGGATGCTACTTATACATTGTTTACATAATTCTAACAGTTGGTGGTTTACTCATTTGCATGAACAACTTTTGGTTCATGATTTCTCATTGAACTAGACTGTGGTAAAGAGATGATTTGATACCACGGATAACATCTAGACTATGGCGGAAGTAACTTATGAAGTACAAGTCATGTATATTTTTTCATTAGGTCAAATTGTGCACATTTGGTCTTGATCATTATAACAGTATGTGTAAGTCTGACATTCCAACCACAGTTACTGCAGCTAAGGGTATTTACGTCTCTCATCTCATTGCAGGCAAAGTTATGACATTGATTTAGAACTGGGAGTGCAAGGTTCTGGTACAGTGTCTACCAACAGACTGGATCTAAAGAACCCATTCTTCCGCTACACTGGAACTACCCCTGCAGCACCCCCTGGCTGTGATAATACGTCTCCTTCTGATAACTATTGGAATCAGGTAGCACCAGACCAACCTACTGTCACTATCAATGGCATTGATAGTAATGGAATTCAGAATGGTCCAGGCACCGGAGGAGTTGTACAGTCAAATCTAGTACCCCTAGGTGAGTAGAAAATAGTACTAGTACTGGAGGAGTTGTACAGTCACATCTAGTACCTCTAGGTGAATAGAAAATACTACTGTGTGAGTTCTACAGTCTTATCTAGAATCCCTATAGGTGAGTACAAATTGGTACATGCACTAGCAGTAGAGGGAGTTTGCGGTCTAATCTAGTATCCCTAGGTGAGTAGAAAATACTAACAGTACTGGGGGAGTTCTACAGATAAATCCAGTACCCATGGGTGAGTAAGAAATGTTATCGGCACTGAGGAGTATTACAATCAAATCGAGTACCCCTAGGTGAGTAGAATGTACATGTACTCAAGTCGTTGTTGAGTCTAATCTAATACTAATCTCATGAGTATTAAAATACTATCACTGGAGGAGTTGTACAGTGTAATCAAGTATCCCTAGGTGAGTACAAAATGTTAGACATTAGAGGGGTTACAGTGAAACAAGTATCCTTAGGTGAGTAAAAAAATACTATTGACACTTGGTGATTACAGAATGTTAGTTCTTTCGGGGTTGCTCAGTCTAATCTTGCCCCTATGTGTGACACACCTCTAGAAATATTACACTGTAGGTTTATTTACACTTTTACTGTATTTCCAGCGTTGTCAATATATCTGGCATTTGAATTTCTTCTATGCTATGTTTCCATTCGCTTTTCTCACATCTCCCACAGCCCCTTGCTGTATCATTATTTCATTGCAATCAAGAATGCATGAGCAAAGTTGTATGGAATGCAGCTCATATACATATACATAATATACTCCTGTACAACTCAAGAAATGTTCTCTGACTGTGCTAGCATCTGTTCTCACAGAAGGTTGGCACTATCACTTGATCAGAATGTGCTAGCAACTAAATGGGTCAATGCCTGCACCAGCCCTGTGTTACAGTGACACCAGGCTAGCTCAGTGCTAACACAGGGCTGACACTAACACCTCGCCAGCATGTTTCAGCAATTAGAAGGGTGAATGCCTACGCCAGCCCTATGTTAACATCAGGCCGGCTGAGTGCTAACACTAAGACCTCGCCAACATGTTGGAAAGGTTAATACCAGGCAAGAGTCTAGTGTTAACTGACCTTTCTGGTGTCAGGCTAACATAGGAATATATGCACTGTAGTCTAGTGTGTATGCCCTAACTCATATTCACTACATATATTTTGTGAACATACAGTAGAATTTACTTTTGACATGAAACACATATTGATTTAATGAAATTAAGCTAACCCTAAATCAATGGATTCCTATCAGCTTTTTGCAAACATAACTAAAAAAAAAGAAAATAAATATAATACCTTTAGAAATCATATCTTCTCATAATACTTCCTAAGTTAATGCCTGCATAACAACATATCCAATAAAATTTTGCAAGCTCATCTGTGCAAACGTTAGCTCTGTGTTCATAAATTTAACTTCAGTTTACACCAAGAAATACTGTATCTCACCAAAGCTTTCACCAGAAAACAATGATGAAGTCATCATGATGGATATCTGGCGAAAGCATTGGTAAGGTACTAATAATTGTTACTGCCCGGATATGGGTTTTGTGGACCGAGATTGTTGGTTGAAGGCGGGCCGATTTTAGAATGTCCACAAAACCCATATCCGGGCCGTAAAGGTTTTATCATATACCCTATGGAGTGACACGGAAACATCATGTGAATCACATAATCACATAAATTGAAGTGAAATGCTATTTTATTCACACAATTGTAAAATAGTGAAGAAATTAAGAAAGCCAAATCAGTGAGCGAACAGATATTGATGAACGTGCCACTTGCCATATTTGGGCAAAGTGTGCTGGGGCATGATAAGGAAAATTATTGCCTGAGTTCAATGCGCATGCTGTGCTCTCCATTGAATTGCATTGGAAACAATACTGGGTATATGATAATATTTCTTAGTGAAAAATGAAACGAAGTTTATGAGTATCCAGTAAACTTCTAAATTTACATTTTTTACTAGAAACCTCCATTTTTTTTACAGATGTTTTAATTATACTGTCATTTTCATCAATTATTGTTAATTGCTACAAAACATTGTACATGTACAGAAATCAGTGACAGCTAATATATGCATATTTCAAATTTATCTTTTTGAAAAATAATTTGTAATTGTAATAGCTGACTTGAGTGTGTTGTGTACCTGCTTAGAAAAGTGTACCTTGTGTTTGTGTGGTTCTTATTAAATGTGTGTATTCATGCTGTCTGTAATACCATGCTTATGGTAACCAATGCATCATTCAAATCTAAACAAATCACACAGACAAAAAACGTCTTCTGAGAGAAAAAAAAGTTACCCGAGAACAAATTTGTTAGTGTTTCTGCATATTGATTAATGTCCATTTCAGCGTGTCATTTCTATTTAGACATCCAAAAAAATATACAATCTGTTTGCTAACTTTTGTCATTGACAAATGTATTGCTTTGAAGTGTCCAATTTGCAACAACCAGACACACTGTGTTAATTGTAGTGTGTTAACCTTTCTGTAAGTGTTCTTACCACCAGTGAATTCAATAGAATTTGCTGACGAAATAATGCCACCATTTGGACATCAAAACACAGACTTGTATCAACACAATAAAACATGTCTGCTTTGTACTACATAGTGAATAATAAACACTGTGTTGACACTTTTCTAACATGTTGTTATCTGAGTTCCATAGGTGATAAGAACCCGTTATACAGTTAAAACACCACTATTGTCAATGTGACAGTGTGTCAGTTCCTTGTAAACAGGACACTTCAGAGCAATTCGTTGTGTAATGCATAAGAATATTAAAGTGGCCATATGGATGAGGCCGGATTGGGTATTTATTTCGAATTTTTAATTTATAAAACAATTTAATCATGGCTTCCTACTTGAAAAATCAACATGAAACAACATATGTCAAGTCCTCGTTTGTAACTCAATAAATGGCAAAAGACTGATAAGTGTGTAATATGTTTGTTATTGTACATACAATAACATACAAGTACTTTTTAAATACATTTTTAGCTTTTTGCAATGTATTAAGTTACAAACACGGACTTGGTCAGTGTTGTTTCACATTGATTTTTCAAGTAGGAAGCCATGATAACATTGTTTTATAAATTAAAAAATTCAAAATAAATACACAATCCTCATCCAAATGGCCACTTTTAACTGCACCCAGAAAAAACATAATTGTCCTACATTGCATTGGTTTCCATAGCTACGCAATGCTTGTGACCATTTCTTTGCTGTTTACTTTGCCCTGTCTTTCTATATGCATGTTGGCAGTGTATTATGTAGGAACCAAAGTTAGCACCAACCAATCCCAAGCTACACCTTCCCAGCCAAGTCAAAGCTTGTCAGGTGGCCACATGGGACAAAGCCCACATTTACCCAGTCATATGTACAGGGGAGGTAGGTGGTGTCACAATTCTACAGTCATGTCTCTCTCACGGGAAGAACAACAAATTTTCAAATGAATAAATTTTGATTTCTTTCTGCCAATTTTGATTGATTTATTGATTGATTGATTGATTGATTTGTATATTACTTAACTCAGGCTCCAGGCCCATTTTAAAAAAAATGTAAAATATGCACAAACTTGTCTTTTTGTATCTCATTCTGGTGAAATAAATATTTCACAGATCACAGGCTTGAATTTTGAATTTGAAATTAATAGGTTAGAACACGCTAAACTTTGATAATGGCCAAATCTGTCCATCTAAGGATGGTCGGAGTTTGATGTGACCAGATCAGTTGTAGTGGCAATGAACAGGGATAGTTTTAGAGTAGCATTCAGAGCCGACTCACATGGTAGAATGTAAAATCTACATTGTTTTCTTTACCCATAGAACCATGTTAATGTACGCATAAAGCAGCCATTTTGAATATCACTACTGATTACTATCTAAGTCCCTGTTTTACATGACACTGTTTTCAAATGAAAATGCAAATATTTTGGATACTGCCCTCATTGAGAGATGACAAAAGCACACAGGAAAATGCAAAAGATCTGAAAACAATCTGTTTAGATTCAAAAAAAAAAAGAGTCCTTGCAAATGGGCCAAAACTGAAAGATGCCAAATCAATGACGTGGTTGACCAAAATTGTAAGAATTTGAAAATTCAAATATTTGACCCCAGGAATGACCCCATCGGTGCCATGATACATACATACATACATACATACATACATACATACATACATACATACATACATACATACCAACATATATTTCTGTGCCAGCAAAACATAGTAAAATTGTAATAATCTGCTATTCAGTTAAGTGATCACAAAACTGACACATTTCATTGAAGTTTGGGGAAATTCTTTTTTTGCCATTTGCACATTAGCAAGAGCATAAAATAGATTATTTTTGGGCAGGAAGTGCTCCATAACCCATACTTGGTGTATGATGGAGACTGTTGGAGCTCTATCCATGCCTGTATTTTACAATTTATTGATATTTAACGTGTGCACAATGGAAGTGTCTTAATTTGGGTGAAAAAAAAGTGTTGACTGTTGTTTTTTAGTGATTTGGGATATAGGGTAGGGTAGGAAGACACACTCGGTATGCTTTGTCCTATGTATGGCTTGGGATACAGTATCAGTACAGTACAGTACATTACAATTCATTTCATTCCGTATTCACAACCTTGTCAACCCTTAACATTCTAAATTTCATGGCCCTCCATTGAATATCTTGTTTGCATACATACATACAGTGTGTTATTTCTATTGGACTTGTGTTTTAGTTTCTTTCTCTTTTAATCACTAGCAAACACGGATCCAATCTCCCACTCAACTGTGATGGCCAGTGGTGCTTCCCAGTTACACAGTGGACAAGTTCAGCAGAGAACCTTACCCGTGCCAAGTTCAGTAGGTTTGGCAATGACCTCAACACATTTCACCCAGTCCAACTCTATCGGAGGAGCCAGCCAGTATACTATGACCAATCAGTATCTCCCTGGCAACGGTGTCACCGGGCAACAGCTGCCAAGCAGTGTAATGATGCAAGGGCATCACGCCGCCGGCGGGTTTTGATGATGAACACAGGTGCAAATACGTATATGATAGATAGGGTAAACTTTAGCTATTAAGAATATAGTGAAACGTATAAAGCAATGTATATCGTGTGAGTGTACTTCCAAAATTACTGAGTTCAGGGAATCATTCTGTCTGTGCACAGTGACGAAAAGTACTGATCAAAAACCATTCCATAAAGAGGAACAAACCAGTAGGATAGATCAGAAAATAAAAAAAAATGTGGGTGCGCCGTACGTTTTTTGTGTATGCCAAAATTAGATATTTAAACTCTTGCATGTCTCTGTACTAGCACTGCAAGTATTTGGTGGATCAGTGTCCAATTTCAGGATTTTTTTTCATCAACTTCAATGCAATTTAATTTTCCACTATGTGGAGTTTTAGTCGTGGCAAATTTTGAAATGTTAACGTTATTATGTACACTTCCAGCCAATTTTTTAAAAGACCGATAAACACAAATCTATAGTGTATGTTTGTTCCCATTCATAATTACGGATTTAGTATTTAGTATGCCATCTTTGATTTGAAAGAAATGTGTTCAGTTACATTGTTCATCAAAGCTATACATATAAAAGAAAAGTTCATCTTGACTTGTCCAGGAATGGTTTCCATGCCGACAATGCCTTGAGGAGTTTCCAGGTACATTCTACTGTAAAAAACGAAAGCCAGATTAAAAAGATAAGATCATATGATCATATTGATCTGTATGTCACAGCAAAAGAACGTATTGACTTGTCATGCATAGTTACAGTTTAATTTCAGAAAAACAAATTTTTCTTCATCAAAATTATTAACATAGTAAAAAACAGAGAGATAGTTGGTTATTCCAAAGTATGACCAATTTACACCATACTGCCTATTTCATGGTCAAATTTTCCGTTACATAAAGTTAAATTTGACAAAAGTTGGTTTTTAAACAGAGGTTGTAAGGGGCAAGATAAGTAGTTCAATGTAGGATATAAAAAAAATAAATTCTGTTAAGTTAGGCCTCAGACCCCCTTCTAACTAAATTTGTAAAAATAGAAAATTGTTCAGACAGCACAATTTCAAGTCAGTATGTAATAGTATGAATATAAAGCCAGTATGTAGTAGTGTGTAGTGGTATGAATTATAAAGCCAGTATGTAGTTAGTAAAGAACAGTTCTTTTGTTGACACTTTAGTGCTATGCATTTACTATAGCGAAAATTCTCCCATTTCACAATATGACAACATTTTTTTTTTTTTTAGAAATATTTGTATTTAGGGGTAGAAAATAGATCCATTTAAAAGTACAATTAATTTTGTTGATGAGAACTAAAATGGCTCAAACCCCACCCCCACCTCCTCCCCAAAGTAAAAGAATTTAGTTGTTTTTTTATCGTGCATTGAACTCTTGATCTCACCCCTAAATACACAAACACAATTCAACTTCAAGTAAGTACAAAGAACCATAGGGCTTTGGCTCTGTCTTGGTCTTACTTACATGTGACAACCTGGGTAATTTATTTTATGTGAAAAGCTGATTAACATTTTTGTCGTTGAATTTATAGTAGTAACAAAAGTTTGGAATAATTGTGTGGCAGTATTAAATTGTTACTATCGACTTTATTGTGACTTCTACGCACCATACTATCATTTATATTACATTGATGGATTATTTCCATTGTCAGTCCCTGCCATTGATAATATTTCAACATTTAGAGCCAAAGACTTCCAATTTCTTTGTTTCAAATTGTGTATGAATTAAAAGACAAGTGCTGCATACTGCTTGGTATAAATACCATCTCTGTTCACTTTAATTGCAGATATTTTCAAAAATGAGTATAAAAAAAAACACTAAAAAGTTAAACAGGTTGGAGAGGTATTACATGTATTTGCCAAGTTAGTTATATCATAGACAGCATCTGTGGGTATATTCTACCTTCTCTGGCTCTGTGACCTTTAACCTTAGTTGACATTTTACCCCCATTTGATTTGACCTTTAACCTCTGTTGGAACTGATTTTCTTGAACCGGTTGCATATAGTAATACAGTGCTTTTCTTTCAACGATGTGCAGTAAATTGTCCATCTTTTGAAAATTTAAATGAATATCAAAACAATGGGAATTAATAGAAGATTTGACAAGTGTTTATAATGAAATTTAATTAAAACAAAAACGTAGTTGGCGAAATAGTGGTTTAGTGTTAAATGTCATTGATGTGCGCATTTGTAAGCAAGCTATGATCTGGTGGTGGTGGTGGTGGTGGTGGTTGATGATGTGGGGTATTTGTTTCTGAAAATAGGGGCCAAAAACATCTTTAAAGGTTTTTTATATATTAACACAGTTTGCTGTAATGCTGTGATGTACAATTGATTTCAACTTTTTAAGTTTTTTTTGGTTGGAAGTCGTTGACCTGTTTGATTACGCCATGTTTGTTATACAGTACTGTATGTAGTAATGTTGTTTCATAAGAAGGCGTTAAATTTCAGCACATTTTATGCATTCTACACCCACGCATTACAATTGATGGAGAAATGACAGTATGTTGAACTTTAAATACTACCTTTGCTAATCTGTGTAGAATTTTATTTCATTCATTTCTTGATTTGTCTTTATAATTTGAATTGTTATGGTTTTGATGTCTAGATAAGCGCCGTAGTTGAGATGATGCTGTATAGAACCTGATAGTCTGAAATCAGAAATATTTGTGTCTATCACTGTATTCACTGGACTCACTTACCCAGACCCCTCTCTACTGTGGACTTTACTACAGGACCCACCTAGACAAAGAGTCTGGGGGGAAACTCAATCTCAAGTCGACCCATGCAGTACATGCCTTCCAAGTTAGTCATGAAGAATTGGTCTTACAAGGCCTGTTCGTCGTGATTTAAATGGATTGGTCACTGTACTTGAGACATGCAAACCTATCGTAAAGGAACCTAGATTGTTCAGCGTGCAATATTCGACAAAATATTCCTCAGAATGCACTGGTCATGGAGAGAGATCTGGTGTGGGCAATTTGGGATTAAGTTACTCCAGGCGCTTGGGATTAAGTTTCTCCAGGCGCTTGCCAGGCTGGTCTTGTAAGTGAAGCCCCCCCCCCCCCCCTCCCCCAGTGGAGTCTGGGTAACTGAGACTATGCATTCACTTATCAGTTTAGATTACTGTAGAATACATGTAAATCCTAATGTGTGTGTTGTTTCTGATTATTGTGTAAAAACTGAACCACCAGTTCAAGTTATGACCCTTGCTAGGAATCATTCTCACAACCATAGCACATACATTGTATTTACAAACTAAATTTGAAAGAGAAAGTTGAATTTTGATGAAGCTTTTTTTCCCCTGAAAACCAAAATTCAAATATGGCTGCATCACTGTAGAAGCTCATAGAGGGTAAATTTCTCCTGACATTGTACTCATAAAATATCATTGCTTTGGATTATTTGTGTTTATTAAAAAGTGTTACATAAAATTTAATGGGAGAGAGAGAGAGAGAGAGAGAGAGAGAGAGAGAGAGAGAGAGAGAGAGAGAGAGAGAGAGAGAGAGAGAGAGAGAGAGAGAGAGAGAGAGAGAGAGAGAGAGAGAGAGAGGGAGGGAGGGAGGGAGGGAGGGAGGGAGGGAGGGAGGGAGGGAGGGAGGGAGGGAGGGAGGGAGGGAGGGAGGGAGGGAGGGAGGGAGGGAGGGAGGGAGGGAGAGAGAGAGAGAGAGAGAGAGAGAGAGAGAGAGAGAGAGAGAGAGAGAGAGAGAGAGAGAGAGAGAGAGAGAGAGAGAGAGACACAGACAGACAGACAGACAGACAGACCAGTCTTCCAAATATTTCACATGATATAATTGAACCGATTTTCAAACATGAATACACCACTCCTCCAGTGTCTCCTGGAGTGAGCAATATGTTACGATACTTGTGTGTTTTTGCTCAGTTTTTAAAATGCTAATGATTGTTTTATTAAAAATAACTAGATACCAACAGACACCACAGCCTATCTACATGTATATGACTATGAGTGATCAGAAACAACCAACTCACATTTGGATTTAACATGTTCTACTTGGTCAGTAAGATCAGACCATCAGTGGAGGTTAGTTTGTAAAAATATACTGTGTGAGGGCGCCCTCACATAGCATATTGCACAAACTAATCTACATTGCATTGTGAGGGCACCCCACACATCAGCCCACCCAGAATGACACCATGCATCTTGCTGTCTCGGTTGATGGGTCCAGTGACATCATTCAGCAGCTAGTTTTAATATTTATTTTCACTCATGTAGCATTTCGGGCACTTCCCCTAAAAATGGCAGAAGCTGAGTTTACAAACTGTTTACACAAGTCAAAATACTTAAATAATAACCTTGGTTAAAATGATTTTAATGTCAATGCATGCTCTCTATAATATTACAATTTTTTCTTCTGGCATTGTTAAAACAGTTGATAGCATAGTATGGATTTCTAGAACGTTTTTGATACGCATGATAAATTACGTCATCGGATCCTTTGTAAATTATATCTTACATCATTTTAATACCAGGTTGGGTTCAGTTAATTACAAGCGGTGGCTAAATGTGCTCCAGTTAGTAAAATACTGCAAGTACCTTATAAGTATGCAGCATAAAGTACTCCCAAACACATGTAAACTCAGCTTGTGTTCTTCTAACTTGAGTGTATCTTAATTTTTAAATGTAAATTAGTTTTAAAGTACATGTATGCTGTGTGAGGGCGCCCTCACAGTCAAACAATACTTCCCCCCATATTGGGGTAGCAGTTATTATCATTGGCCCCGTGTAGTCTCTCGTCGTGTTTGTTGTTATTTTACATTTTGAATAACAGGCACAGTCTTAAACTTAGTGTTCTATGCTTCCATATACTAACCATTTTCAGTGCTGTTAAGTAGAAACAATAAATAATTTGTTTATTTCACGCATTGTAGACAGCTAGCTAGCTGTCCCCTCGACATGTAGATGTTAGTTTATATATATCGTCAATCAGAAATAAAGAACCAATATGTTTGAAATTCAGCCGTGTACACTATTGTGTAGATGTTAACCTATGTTGTCAAGAATTTAATTACAAAAAAAAACAAAAACAATATTCTGTTGAATTCAGTTGTGACCAGTCTGTAATTGGTTTGCATATTTTAATTAAACTGTTTAATTGATGCAGTCATTAATAAAACGTAGTTTGATAACAAATATTGTCTGGACTTACTTTTCGTTAAAACAGGAAAATATAGTTACTTTGGAACAGTATTAGTTGGAAATGAATCATTTCAATCTGTCGAATTACAGCATTTGGTGATCAAGGTTCATGGTAGATAAAATATGAAAATATCACCCACTCCTTTCTAAATTATATTATTCCAAAGTAACTCAATAAAGGCTATATTTTTCTGTCCTATTTATTCTTGGCACAATGAACAATTTAGATGTTATTCCCCAATATTTTGTCTTTGTTCAGCCAAGAAAAATACAAGTGACCTAAGGGGCCTTTGTCACCACGAGTTGATAAGACGAGTAGTGACAACCTTTAGGTTATGAGTATTTTCCAAAATATTGGAGAATAAACAGAATTATAACCAGTAATATCACAGAAAAATCGAGGAAAGTAATGGCAGTTTTGTATGTTTTGACTCGTATTTCGAAAACAGCAGAACCAGTGACACAGTGTTGGATTCCCGGACATGAACAAAAGTAAACTGTGTACACTCGTGGTCTACCATTCTGTGACACCCCCCCCCCCCCCCACACACACACACACACACATACACCGGAAATAATACAAAAGAATGACAAGCAGACGATTTGTCACAAAATAAATGATTGAATTTTATTTCTTGAATTTCATATCAAATATGACTATATAATACTGACAAATATGTCTAAATGAACTGTATGTGTTTGAGACAGGTCAGTTTTACAGTATGCACAGTTCCTCTGAAGGAGAAAATAATGAAAGATCTCAATATTTATACCATCAGTGAAAGAAAAATTATACATGTGGAAATAGAATTCTTTGTTGTGATTGCTGTTTTCTTCAGATGTTTTATTACACAGTAAATAATCATAGACATTATGAATGTCTCTGGGTTAATTAATCAGTCAAGAAGTATTGCCATGTTGACCACACGGGGGCGCTCTAACTTGGTCTTTGCCCCATATCTCACTGCGCACACGAACTGCTGGCTGTTTGTGTATGTAGTAAAAGTAGTATTTTTCAGTCTTAAATTTTTGAAAACTATATTGAGAGAAAGAAGTGCCGGGGTAAACATTGATACTATGTTCTTGAATGTATGAAGACACTTACAGAATAGGGAACTTGTAATCCAGACTGAGCATGCTCAGATACAAAGGACTGTGGGATTATCTGTGGTTAGCGTAATACGTAATTTGGAGCTACGCTGATAAAATAAACCTCCCACAATGGTCAGGGTGACTATGAATTGATTATTTGTGGTTACAAACAATGTAACAATATAGTTTATAATACTAATTGATTACTATTTATTATCACATTTCCCATGATGCAACATTCAACATGGCGGGTTTGCAAGTTCCCTATTAGAAATGTGGCTTGAAATAAAGGCTAGGTATACACCAGCAAAATGTGATTCATCAGTGATGATGACAAGATGATATGAGGTAATGGCTGTCACCAATGAGTGAATTCATTACATAATTTGTTCAATTTTATATAAGGAATCTCCACCAGTGTTTTGTTAAGGGTGGAAGGCTGCAAATATTTACTGGCGTTTCCTTCCAAATTTTTTTACCAATCCTTTTCTTCCCCAGCTATCCTCTATGTCTCTGTATGCAAGCAATACTTGTGAATACTTCACAACATTTCTTGATCTAGTACTAGGAAAGCCAATAGATTTTGGATCATGTACTTTAAGATAATGGCATTCATCTGTCTATGACGGCATTCCACTGATGAGGGTAACATCAGTCTGAGGGCAGTCGACTGAATGAAAGTAACTTTAAGGCATTCATCTGTCTATGAAATAATAAAGGCAGTCAACTGAATGACGGTAACTTCATGGCATTCATCTGTCTATGAAATAATAAAGGCAGTCAACTGAATGACGGTAACTTCTTGGCATTCATCTGTCTGAAATAATACAGGCAGTCAACTGAATGACGGTAACTTCATGGCATTCATCTGTCTATGAGGACAATCCATTGAATGTAACTTCAGTACATTCATCTGTTTATAAGGGCAGTCAACTGAATGAAGGTAACTTCAGGGCATTCCTCTGTCTATAAGGGCAGTTCATTGAATGAAGGTAATTTCAGGGCATTCCTCTATTTGGATTGCCTCTTGCACTGTATGGATGTACACTTGGTTTGATATTGGTTTTGATGCTGCTAGGTGCTTTACCTGTGGAACAAATACACAGAGGATATTGTAAACACAACATTGAATATTTGGGGGTTTTTTTTTAAAACACAAAACGCTGAGAAATGAAGTTGTTTTCTGGACTATTCACTGTGATTCATTTCACAAACACTTAAAACATGCAATGCAATAAAACAAACCATGCCAGACTGTTCAGCTTTGCAAAACTAAAAATCTTACATTTTTCATTCTAGTTGATACAAGTCTCAAGTTTAAAGACTAAATATATTCAATTAAGAAAAGGAATGTACAAATACCTGGTTCTGGTGCTCTTTGTTGAGGTGTAGGTGTCTGTTGGGGTACCACTGGTGCTGTTGGTTGTGGTCTGTGTTGTTTTAGATTTTTACCAAAACTGATGGCGGCAATCAATGCATTGGTGTCAGCCAGTGAAGACATGGTTGGCATTGCTGTCCTTAGACCTGTCAATCAATCAAACATATTGAGTGAAATTGACAGTTTTAACATATAACCATATACTAGTTTGACTGACTGTCTAATACAAACATGTTTGCTATTATCTTATTATGAACTAATACAACACAAATGCATGAATATACAAACCTTGCTAGTCTGTATGTGTATGGTCATGAGGGCGCCCTCATACATCGACCAACCCCTATCAAGAATCAAGACCTTTGAGGATGGAGTGACATGATGTATCTATCATCTTACAGTCTACACTTTTATTCAATCTGGGTTTTTTCTACCTCTTAGTGTCTCTCCCTGTCTGTGTTGGTCGGTTTGTTTGTTTGTCTGACTGTCTGCCTGTCTGTCTGTCTGTCTGTCTGTCTATATATATATATATATATAATATATATATATATATGTATATATATATATATATATATATATATATATATATATATATATATATATATATATATATATATATATATATATATATATATATATATATATATATATATGTGTGTGTGTGTGTGTGTGTGTGTGTGTGTGTGTGTGTGTGTGTGTGTGTGTGTGTATGTATGTATGTATGTATGTATGTATGTATGTATGTACGTACGTACGTACGTATGTATGTACGTACGTACGTATGTCTGTCTGTATGTACGTACATACGTACGTACGTATGTCTGTCTGTCTGTCCATCCATCTGTCTGTCCATCAATCCTTCCCTCTCTCTCTCTGTCTTGCTCTTGCCTTGTTCTTGTCAGTCTCCATGTCTCTTTTTGGTTTTTGTCTGTGTCTGTGTCTGTGTCTGTCTCTCTTGCAATCTCTCTCAATCACTGACTTGATCTCTCTCAAAAAGCATCAAATCATAAATCAACTCACCTGTACTTTCTACATCCCATTCATTCCGTGAACTATTTATAAGATCTATCAGATTTGACGCTATTTTATTTAAACTGGTCACTTGTTGCTGAAAGAAAGAATGTTGTAATCAGAAATCCAACAATTGTCATTCTAGGCAAATTCTGCAGTCATATTTATAACACAGTAGCAACATATAAAACATTACTCAAGACAAACCATTTTTGGCAACGAATCCTCGTGAGGACCAAGAGCCGTCTACAGACACTGTTACATTTTTTGTTTCATCTTCATTTTCTCCTTCTAAAACTTCTTCATTCGTCCTTAGTTTCTTCAACTCCTTGGCCGCATTATCAAGTTCAGCTAGCAGTGCCTTATTGGCCGCATCTGCCAAGACTCTGGTGTGTTCAGAAAACTGTGTTTTCCAAACTGGAGGAGGTAACCCCATGAAACTAGCAAATTTTGCCAGACCACAGCGACCCTTCCCAATACCTCTACCCGCAATAACAGATTTCCGGTTTATTTCAAAAAACCTTCCATTCTTTGTTGATGATGGATAACGGTTCCGATGGGGCATCACAGTTGGGGTTAGAGCATTTCAGTTCCAGATACGAACCCCATCTCATTCGTGTTTCGGGATTCTCATTGAGGTTTAGAATACCCGATTTGCACCCTCCACAGACTGCTCGTTTACGGAGTTGTTCAGAAATGATATCTAAATCGATAAAACGAATCGATCGTCTGCAATCTGTAACTTCTTCCTCGTTCTCTGTGTCTTCCAAAGGTATTTTCTTTTTTGAAATGCCGATGTCCTGCGTTGATGTACAAATATTTGAGCCCGAATGTAACAACTCTTCTTGGCGACAGTATGAGCCTTGGTCAGATTTTTTTAGCTTGCCCTTTACATTATTGGCCAACTTGTTAACTCTGGAAGGACGTCCTCTTCTTTTAAGCATTTTGCTTAGCAGTTCATCAGCAAATGGTGTTACTCGTACTTGTGATATGCCAGTATGCAATTTCAAGTTTATGTAAATGAGTTGACAAGTACTTGACACATTTTATCAAATGTATGCTAATAAGCTGTCAAGTACTTGACACTTTCCGCTATATTATTATAATGATATGAGCAAATCGTTGTAAAAACCATGTGCATTTATTTTCTTTTTTATTCCTTCCCATACCTCAATATTGTGAAGTGCTACATTCATTTGGGTTTCATACAACGATAGCTAAGATGGTTGGAAGTCATTCCCCCCCCCCCCCCAAAAGTTAATTTTGTAATTTTTTCTAGTTTTTTGCGTGGTCTCAAACTTTAAGTATAAAGTGAAGACACATCTATTCAAGACAGCTTTCAGTGCATGTGGCTTGACCCCTTTCAGGAGCTTGAGCTGAAATATGGTTATGAAATAATTTTGAGTGATTGATTGATTGATTGATTGATTGATTGATCAATTAATTGATTAATTAATTAATTTATATGTTATCTGACTTTGTATGATTAAAATCACATTTGAAGGGAAAACAAGTTGATCACAACTTCCGCGTTTACATCCCATCAAAAAAAAACACCAAAGAATTATACACATATACATACCTGTACCATTTCTGGTGTAAGCTGTGATGCTGATGATGACAATTGATGTTCTTTCTCATCTAAATCAGGTTCTGGTTTAGTCCTTAGATAGTTAGGGACTACTTCATGATTAAAGGCAGGTACTCTTCCTTCTGTCATTTTCTGAAAATATTTAATAATACACCTGGTTTAAAAATCAATCTGAGAATAAGTCATACAGTTTTTCTCTACGATTACACATGTACCAGTAATTACTTGCACTGGTGCACATACATACCTAGTGGTATTTGCGCTACAATGCAATACCGAAAATGTTATTGCATACTTACGTACAAATGATATGCAAATGAGTTTGCATTCATTCCTTGTGTACAACATAACACAGGGTATGATTTTTACAGAAATTTGCTGTTTTGGATAAATATAAAATGTAGCTATGTAAGAATAACAGAACCCTGTGCCATGAATGCAAGTGTGCGTGTGTATACCCAGGAGTACATATCTCACCACACTTTCAAAAGTATGATCATGGAGAACACTGCAAGTGCTTGTGCAAATACCCTAAAAGTATGCCACACTTACACTCACGTGTAATGGGACTCTGTGACAGCCATGTTATCTATGATGTATCCTATAATAGTATACTTTGTATGAACGACTGAATCATATCCTAAATATACTTAGAATGAGATAATTTGAAGTTCACAGTTGTTATGTCTCAAATAAAAAGACAAATCTAACATGTTGGCCACAGAAAAATTCATTTTGATTGTCTTTAAACAAGGAACAAAAGATAAAATGGATATGCATGTACAGTTCACAAACAGCTGTATTCAATGCATGTAAAATGCTCTGTATGTTCTCAGAGTTTTGATTTAGCACATTATTTTTTTTTGCCCATATTCATATCGGCATAAATCAGAGGTATGTTTTGTACTTGCAATAACAAGTACCTTACAGTTTACACTGAAAATCTTATTATGCAACTATACCCCTCAAATGTACTATTGTTTACCTATGAACTTTGCAAAGTGGATTGATCCACCACAGTAACAATAGGATCATACCATAATTTTCAGTACAACGGGGGTGATATCTGACAGAGCGTCACCTACCTCTAATTCTTCATCTCTTTCAGGTGCCAGTACAAGTGGAAGTAAAATAAAATTTCTCATGGCTGGAATTTTATCACTTTTCAAAACTTTATTTAATGTATTGATTTGACCTGTATAAGGTAAATGTACAAAAAATATTGTCAAATTTATTGTAATGTCCTAGAGATTCTGAAATTATTCACTTTTTTGTTGTAGCTATGGTGTTGTTCAACCCATAACATCAAAATAAAGCACTTTCTGTATGTATGTACCACAATCGTTTATAGCATCCATATCAAGTGTAAAAGTATACTGTTTCATTTGCTAATTGACAACATTAGAAAGGCCACATACTCAATTGAAACAGGATACTTTTACACTTGATATGAATGCGATAAAACGAGTGTACATGTACCACATAGAGAAAATGCTTCTGTGTTACTTGTTGTAATATTTACTAATTCAATAAATATTTTTCCCCCAATAAATGTCAACTATGTAAGGTGGTCTTATTCTACTTAGTGTTGATACAGGTGTAACCATGGCAATAAGTGTTTCCTGTACTGTTAGCCACTACACTAAAGGTCTGTTTCTACTGACAAACAAGTGATATTACAACTTCCTTAAAAAATACTTACTTGAGAGAAGAGCAAAGCTGTCAAGAACTGATGGCCTAGAAAATGAAGAAAAGGAAAACACTTAAAGTTTTTTTTACACAATTTTATGCAAGAATAATTGTAAAAACTTGTAAGTTATGGGGAAAATATTTCATAACATGAACATTCAATTAATTTCCTATCTGTAATAAGCACACATCATACTGCCATACATAATTATGGTTGGTAATTGGCTGTAGACATGTATAACAATACAAATCTGAATTTTCTATCACTTGGGTAATGGTGCTAACTTCAAAATGTTTGTAAACAACAACAACAACAACAACAACAACAACAACAACAACAACAAGAATTAAATTCAATAAAACTCGTCATAACTATTCATCTGTCAAATGCATTACATAGATAATGTTTTTACGGCCTGTAGTTATAACTACTTACCAACTCAGTGTCTCATGTTCATGTTCAAGTTTCATTATAAACTGTGTTATAGAATTTTTCAGATCTTGTACCCTGCTTAGCATGGCATCCAGGGAGGTTTCTAAGGCTTTCTCTTGATTCTGTTGCACATAAAAATAATTGAATAACAGTACAGTTAATTATTTTCAAAGGAGCTTCGAAAGTGAAATTTGTCCCTTTCAAAAGGTAGTTTCTATTCAAAATAAGTGAAAATTCACCCAAACATTCGTGTATTAGATACAACTCTGAATTTTCATTACATTTTATATTGTTTGAGGACAGATCTCAAACGTAGACCTGATAATGATATACAACTTGTTGACAGTTCTAGTCTATTACTAATTACCCGTGCATTGGCCATGTTTTGTCTTTTGTGTTTCCAGTCTTCTATCTAGTATCTGGTAATTTTCTAATACATGCCAATATAACAGACTGTAAATGAATCAAAGCAAAAGTGACAGGGAGACAGGCATTGAGAAGTTCCACTTGCAAATGGAGTAATTTGGGACTGCATGGATTCTGACATTGTCCTGAGAGAAGGCCAGTCAGTCCTGACTTACAAATGTACATGTACAAGTATGCAAGTAGGATTATGCAGGCTAACTATGTGTTTTGTTGATTTTTGTCCACATTCTATATTTTAACATTCAAAATTATTATTTATTATTATTATGTATTTATTTATTACCAATTTGTTACATCATTGAAAAAGAAGAAAAAGGGTAAAGGGAGAACGGAAATGATAGCAAAAGCTAGTCCAGTCCGTCTCCTATTATATCATGTTAATTTATATTATGTTATGTTATGTTATGTTGTGTTGTGTTGTGTTGTGTTATGTTATGTTATGTTATGTTAAATGTTTTGTAATTGTTCCACTAACCCCCCTCTCCCATCCTCTTCTGACAATATAACATCACAAAACAGACGTCAAGACAAGGGTAAGTTAATTTATGAATTTCACTCAAAGTCATTACCATTAAAATAAAAATAATCTATAATTCATGCATATATGAGATTGTCTTCGCTTTAATGTTTAGTTAGGTTTATATATCTCATTCAAGCGGGCACATAAAAAGTTATTTTTTATCATATTTTGAACGAAAAGGAATAAAGAACAAAAAAATACAACACAAGTGTTACAGTCTCTGAATCTGCGATCCTTTGTTACACCAGACAGGCGCAATGACGGTACACTTAAAAACTTCCTAGAAAGTTGTCACCGACGTGTGCTTTCAATCATATACAGCTAAATATCAACGCCTAACTGACGTACAAAGTCGCTAAACATCACAAAACGTCAATATTTTCAACTCACCTGCATCTTGCTGTCTGTCTGGCTGTGTTTTCCCCGTTGACAAATTTTGACCCCGGCCTAGTCGAGGTCATCAAGCATGCGCTCCTTTGTCACGAGCAATATGGCGACGTCGGAAGTAGTTTTCGTGCAATCGTGACGAACAACATGTTTTATCGAACAAATGTAAACAGCCCAAGAGAGCGAAGGTAGCCTTGCAATGTCGTCCGACACAAAAGAAGAGGACTGCGAGGTAAATGACCACGTGTTTCCCGCGACTAACGTACAGATATTACAGTTTGCATTTCGGTGACTTCTCACAACTCGTACATTTGTAAAAAATGATTGTTTGGAATGGTGGGTGATGCATGATGCAAGGATGTTGACAGGTCATCGGCCGATTTCGTACTATCGTAGTTTCGAATGGAAATCAAATTAACTAGGATTTCTAAAGAGTCAGCTATAAAAATACTATAAAACTATCTCATCTTATCTCACCCACCACTACGTAGGTTCATCTAATACACGAAACGCCGTGATATATCTAGGGCAAGGCTGTTTATTTTATTCGACAACTCTATGAACTTGTTGTATGCAATGACTTCTCTGTGACCGTTCGTCCTAAGCATGCACGTAGCATTACAGTGTATGACTTAGCCTATCTGAATCCTAAGCCGTACATTGGTATTCTTGTTTTGAAGTATATCATATAATTTTTTGAAGGTGTTTGTGTTCTTATTTACATGTAGTTCTGTATTTTTGTTGTTGTTCAACTTATTCATGATGATGATGATGATGGTGGTGGTGGTGGTGATGGTGGTGGTGGTTTTCATGATAATGTGATGGTGATGATGATGATGATGATGATCATGATCATGATCATGATCATGATCATGGTGGTGGTGGTGGTGGTGGTGGTGGTTTTCATGATGTGATGATGATGATGATGATAACGGTGATAAGATGATGCTGATGATGATGATGATGATGATGATGATGATGATGATGATGATGATGATGATGATGATGATAAGATGATGATGATGATGATGATGATGATGATGATGATGATGATGATGATGATGATGACGACGACAATGACAACAACAATTATGTTTTAGTTGGTTTCTACTTTGAAAACATTCAGGGTACATCTACATGTACACTCGCAGAACTATATTTCAATTATGATACACCTGTTGGAAAGAATGTACATCATTGGACTAGTTCACATATTTGTATCGATGCTAAGGACGGGTAGGATTAATTGTTAATAATGGATAGGATAAACTTCAAGCATGCTGAGGGTCATTGCAAGTGGCTGTTATTCTCTCACCACCTCCCCCCACCCCACCCCCACCCCCATATTTCCGGTACTATATTAGTATTGCTGTCTTGGGAAAGTCCAACATCACTTTTACAGTTACTTTACAAATCCACAAATAAAGTATGTCAACTGACAGTATATTTTGTGTTTTTAAAACCTGACTCTTTTGCTACAAATCATTTCATTACAGCTCCTTGATGCTGGGGAGGTGTACCTGTTGATGAAAAAGGAATATCGTATTTCCAGAAACATCAGAGCATCATGGTTCTTTGCACATCTCAACAATGCCATCCACATTAAATCAGAAGATGATTTGGTAAGAACTGTGCTCTGTCACAAAAGAAATCTGTAAATTTTGTGTTTGATGTCTTGGCACACCAGACTGATTCCAGTCTTGTTCTATTGATGTGATAGTTAAAATCTTGTATTAAATACAGCGGGAATAACTGCTTTTTTTAAAGCAAGACAGAGGTTTTTTGCTGTAATTTCTTTAATTATTTTTTTTTTTACAGAGGAATTCCAAGGAAGAATTAGAAGTTCTTTCTGTGATTCCAAGAAATGTTAGAAAGGTGACATCAGCTAAACCTTGTAAATATCGTCTGATACCTACATCACATGTCACCTTTCTAGCAAGATGTTACAGATTGGTATTTATACTAGATCTCAGTCCCTCCATGTTATGTGTTGTAAGTATTCTACTACTAGTACTACATGTGGTTATTGTCTAATATTTCACTTAGTTGTTAATAACACAACTCCTGGTTACATCGTTTACTTGATTAACAGTAAACTGGAAAACTCATCCACTTTGCTGAAATAACAAAATTCTACTTCACAGTGTATGTGTCCCATTGTAATCCAAAGAAAGTCATATACTAGAGACCGTATGTTTTCGTGAGCGGTGTCACTTTTATGAAACAGTGTACCACGTGAAATCCATTCATTATCTTCTCTTGCTAAATTCAAGAAGGACATCATGACACGTGACTCTAATTGCAAGAGCTTTCTAACTATTACATCAATCTACTATTATTGTTCCTGTTCAGTGTCATAGAACATTATATTGTTTTGGATTTTGGCGCTATACAAATTCTTTGCCAGAGTGATTGAATTCGTCTGTAAATGGATAATGTATTTCATATTTAATGTAGTATTTCTATCAAAACAATATACAGATTTATTCAGGGCATTGCATATGAGACTGGTAATCTCTTTGTGTATCTGTGGTTAGGTGTCACAAGAAACTGCCCCAACTTCTGATGGCAGATCTCTTCAAAATTTACCAAGTGAAGTAATCAGCAGTAGACTCTGTTGACTGTTGATATCATTTCATTGTAACAGAGGTACATGTAGTCTGAGAAATGGTTATCGAGAGAGCTCAGCCTCTCGGTTAAAGGTACCAAGGTCGGTACTAGAAGACCACTACACATAATTAGAATTATTGTGATCACCATGTCCACAAAATTAGAAAATACATCAATCAATCAATCAATCAATCAAATTTCTGTAGTACTGATCTCCAGACCAATGGTTTGTTCAGTAGCGCTGAATAGCTAAAGCACACCATAGGCTTTGGTGAACAAATAAGTCTTCAGTTTTGTTTTGAAAATTATCCAGGCTGGAGGCTTGGTGAATGTCAAATGGCAGAGAGTACTAGTATATGTTATCTCTATACTATTTTAGGATAGAAATGTATGATATGTGAGAATTATTGATATTATCACACTTTCACAAATGACTAAATTGTTGGAATATTTCTTTTTCACAGGATATATTGTCTGGTCAAGTAAGCTATGACGCTGTCTTTTCACATTTTAGAAACTGTCTGCTTGGTCTTATAAAGCCAGTAAGTATAAATTTGTAGCACAATTGGTCATAATTTTGGACTAGACCTCTTTCAGTAATCAGTTGTGCTTCAGTGCCATTGGTGGTTTTATTTCAATATGGTGATGAAGGTTGAATAACTGTTAATAAGCATTATGACAGCCGACAACTATAAAAAGAAAATGTTCAGATTACTATCTGTTTATATGTAAAACAATTGTGATAGGGTTTTTCTAAAACCATTTTAGAGTTCCACTATTGTGAATTCTTTCCAATTCTTATTCTGAAAACAGTATCAAGCTATGTTTATACATGATATGCAAATTTACCTCAGTCCTACAATGTATCATTATTAGTCCCCGCCGGACGAAGTCCGGGACGGGGACTTATGGATTGGTTCCGTCTGTCCGTGTGTCCGTGTGTGCGTCCGTCCGTCCGTCTGCAGCCGTTTCTTGGAGATGCCTGGACCGATTTTTTTCAAACTTCGTACAGGGGCAACATACAATGGCATACATATGCACGTCAATTTGTTTCATGATACGATCCAATATGGCCGCCTAGCAGCCACTTTGTTTGCAAATTTTCCCTGTCTAAAGCCATAACTCAGACATGCTTGAACAGATCTCATTCAAAGTTGGCATTAGGACAGTGTTTTATGGCATATATGTGCATATTCATTGTTGTCATGATATGATCCAATATGGCCACCTGGCAGCCATTTTGTTTGTGAATTTTCATGTCCAAAGCCATAACTCAGACATGCTTGAACAGATCTCATTCAAAGTTGGTATTAGGACAGTGTTCTATGACATACATGTGCATATCCATTTTCATTGTGATACGATCCAATATGGCTGCCTGGCAGCCATTTTGTTTCCGAATTTTCCATGTCCAAAGCCATAACTCAGACATGCTTGAACAGATCCCATTCAAAGCTGGTATTAGGACAGTGTTCTATGACATACATGTGCATATTCATTGTTGTTGTGATACGATCCAATATGGCTGCCTGGCAGCCATTTTGTTTGCGATTTTTCTATGTCCAAAGCCATAACTCAGACATGCTTGAACAGATCTCATTCAAAGTTGGTATTAGGACAGTGTTCTATGACATACATGTGCATATCCATTTTCATCGTGATATGATCCCCCATACCCGACCAATCCTTTATTGTTGTAGGCATGTTCCATGTCCAACAAGCAGACACAACATATCTAAGTCTGTTCATTTTAGGTTCACAAGTGTTGTTGCGTGATCAGAGTAGTGATAATTCCTTAAAACCCAATCATAGCGGGGACTATGTCATTCTCAATGACTTGTTACCCATGGAAAATGCCACATAAGAAACAATATCACACACTACATGTATATTCTGTAAATCTATCACAAATACTGTGTCTGTCTCTGTCTGTCTGTCTGTCTGTCTGTCTGTCTGTCTGTCTGTCTGTCTGTCGTGTTCATGTGTGTGTGTGTGTGTGTGTGTGTGTGTGTGTGTGTGTGATCATCAATATCACATTTTGCCAAGAAAGGGATGCCATGATCAATGTCATTTTACTGTACGATGTTTATAGTAGGGAAAAGTATTTTGTACATAGTATGGATTGTGACATCCACAGACATATTGTTGACAGTTTAGATATTATTATAACATACTTAACTTTGTGTTGTTTCTGCTTAGTTTACAGTGCCTGGTAGTAGCTTAATACAAACACCTCAAATCTATGTAACGGTAGTTGCATATACACCATTACTTAGTTCACATGCACGGCAGGTAAGTCATGTATTATATTGTATATTATACCATACAAGCTAAGTTGAACAAATATGTAATATATACTCTGGTTGTCATGACAACGCGTGTCTATGCCACTTATTCTGCTGTGTTCGAAATATGAGTCGAAACATTCAAAACTGGCATTACTTTCCCCAATTATTTTTCTATATTATTGCTGCTGGAATAATTATGTTATTCTCCAATGTTTTTCTTCATTCAGTAGGAAAATACTCATGACCTAAGGGTTTTGCCACTACTCATCTATTGACTTGTAGTGACAAAGACCCCTTAGGTCACTCGTATTTTACTTGGCTGAACAAAGACAAATATTGGGGTAACACCTATATAATTGTATAGTTCTCATACAAAGTATGAAGATATCAATTTAGCTGAATCTTGATTTCAAGTACACTACAAACTAAATCAACCACCACTCCCTGTATTCTAGAACCGTTATGATACACATGTACACTTTCATGTCAGTTTTCAAATTATATGTGATAGATTATTGAAACAAGTGAGATGCTTTAAAGTTGATGCAGTGATTCATTCACAAGTCATGTGATGCCTGAGACCCCCTATTACAAATATAAAGTGAAATGATCGTCCATCAAAAAACCAGGATGAAACCAAAGTGATAGGTTAAATAGGGGTGTAACTTACAATCTATGTGGGGTTTTTAAAATTATTTTTACAGGTATTAGTCCAGGGTTGTCTTATAACCAAGGACAATGTGGACAGTTTACTTAAAAGAGTACAAGCAGATTTAGACCAGTTTGAAAATTGTCTGTTTGAAGGTAAGTTATAATAAAATACTAATGTTTGTTTTTATATAGTCCTTTCCCACTCTGTGCTCAAAATGCTTTACAATTATTACCCCTGGCATGGATCTATAGCGGCACAACGGCCCTTTATACTTCTTCAACTCCCTGGGAAGCATACAATCCATTACAGCCTTTATATTAAAGTACATAGGATTAAATCATTCACATTGCAACCTCTATCCTACCAGATCCCCAATTATACAGCTGGGTTGACTGAGGCACAGTCGTGGTTCAGTTCTATATATCTACATGAAACAGTTCCAAAATCATTCCAGATGATGTCATGTTGTGAAAATTGAACCAAAATCACATCTGTCTCTACTATAAACTCTATAAACTTGAGGAGAACTGACTTGAGATATGATTGGAATCAGTTTACATTACTTGAACAGTGTCCCAGTTGCCATACACAAAATATTACATCAGTTTCCTTGGAAATAATAACATAACATGTTTATTTCTTTTGTTGTGAATGTATATAATTGTAAGGCATCCTCTCTGCTTCATTTCTTGTGAATCTAATTGTGACTAAAATATCTAATGTTTACTTTATTATTTATTCTTGTGTTATGAAAATAATCTATTTTATTCAGCATCCATGGAGAGTATAGGTATAAATCCACACCTAACAGAAGCTGATCAACTGACTGGTGGACTATTTGATGACATCATTGATAAAAGACCAAGAAGTCCAGCTAAAACTACTGCCATGGCAACCCCTGAAACTGGTTTAGTTGATATGTTGAGGTATGGAATATTGGCTCTACAGCTACTACCTGAGAATACCAGTGCTGGTAAGTATCACTTGTATATGCTTTACTACATGCATAATGAGAGTGCTGTGAATAGATTATCCAATGTAGATTTACCCTCTGTGTCACCATGGATACAGTTTGGATGTAGGGAGTTGTTTTTCTACTCTGAATCTTATAACTATCAAGTGTTATGAAACAGTCAGTTACACAGGGAGGAACAACAAATCTTACAACATACAGCAGACTCTTTGCACAACAGCTTTTCAATGGAATGAGACTTGATTTATTAGGTGCCTTGTGCTATCAAGTTTGTAGGATACCCTCTTGTAACTCCTGGGTATTTTGTGTACCAACCACCCTTAACAAAAAAACATTATTTTATTACATATATGTCTTTTGTTTACCCAGTGATGACAGCAAAAAATTGACAATGTATACACATTGCTTGCAGGTATTATAGTGATTACTGACGGCATCACAGGACTTCCTGACATGGCTATAACGGATAACTTACTATCTGAGCTAAGAAAGAGCACTGTAGCGTGTTCATTTATTCAAGTTGGTCGTGGATATCATCCACATTGTAGTTTTGGTGCTGTACCACATTTAGAACTTATGCAAGCTGTTGCCACGGCTACGTTTGGTGCCTTCCTTGCCAAGTGTCCTAATCTGGTAAGTACATGCAAATACATAAGGTATTATTTAATGGATAAAGACTGGGTTACCCAATCAGGTATATAATATATAAGGGGTAGTGCACCCTCTAATGATAGCCAAATTTTGTTGTTGTAAGTCAAAAATGAGAAAAACTGGTATTTCTTGTGAGTCACCATATAGTAAGAGATACATTATAGGGGAATTGTTGTGCATCACTAGAAATTGTGTGCACCAGTGGCATGTCAAATTGGCTTAGCGGGCACACTGGTAAGTGGCGAGATCAATAGCTCAGTGTAGGATAAACAACTAATTTGAAATTATTTCAGTTAGGCCTCGTAAATATGTACAAAATAACAAGTCAAAAGTTAAACATATTCTAAAAGAGGTCTATACAACCTGTCTTTTTCTACTCATGCAGGAATGCCTTTTCTATCAATTTTGCTGTCTTTTCCACAGAATGAAACTGTATATTAGAGTGTGTCACAACATTGTATACATGTTGATATTTTATGCAATGAATAGTTATGTTTACAGTCAAAACTTTGCTGTGGAGTGAAAAGGAAATATCCTTTTGATCAAGTTTTTAATCCACTTACTCATGAGATCTTAAGACTTTTTTTTTTTACCAGTTTGACCTTTGTTCAATGTCTTTTCTCTCCCTCCCCATCCCATCCCATCTCATCCCATCCCATCCCAACGCAACCCATCCCATCCCATCCCATTTTCACCATTTTAACCAGTGTGTGTAATCTCTCCTCCGCCTCCTCTTCCCCCACCCATTCCATCATTTCAAAATTTACGACTTGCATTGTGTAATTGTGATTTGTTACAAGAAAATTCTAGTTTTTGAACTTTATTCATTTCCATCCTTACAGGACCAGGATAACTCTGGTGAAATGAATGTATACCACAAAGCATTCTTCTCATGGAACTTCCAGAAAGGTTTGGATGGAGTCAAGATCGACTACATCAAAGGTATGGTGACTAAGAATATCAAATTTACTGCTTACACTGAAGTATCATTTCAGTATTACTGACCCAAATTTATTTACACCTTCAATTCTTAAATCAGATTTATCCATTCTACAGGTTTATGTGTATGTATACCTGTACTTCAGAGTTGGTAGATTCATTAGGTTGTCTTTCTGTGAGAACTTACACAATCACTCCTCCATGTAGGTTAACACAAACAAATACAATACGTGATTTTTTTTAAGGGATGTGTATTATTTTTTGCATGAATACTGTAAAAACTCATGCTTACCTTGTACAGAGTAAAAATGGAATGACAGATCCTGGTATTGTTAACAACTACATTTATGCTACAAAGTTTTCAGGGATACGTTTTATTTATTATGTAAATCCTGTAAATAGTTACTCTTACCTTGTACAGTGTAGGAATGGTAGAAATGGAGATATTGTACAATGCACCAGTGTAGGAATGCATGGTAGAGTAGAAATGGAGATCTTGTTGTGTAGTGGTTACCGCATTTTAAACAGATTGAGGTAAATTTCATTGTTACTGTTACTGTAGTATTATGATAAAAACTACAGTTTTGGCTCTGTGTTTTATAGCACAAACAGTTAATAGCTAAAAAAAAACCTCTCAGAAAACAACAAGTGGTAGTCTTTGTACCAAAAACAATATGACATGGTTACTGTTAGATTGAATGCTGTAGAGTAGAACCATAGACAGTGTAAAATGATTTCAAGTGACATCCACTGATAAAAGGTGTCTGATTAAATCTGTTTAAAAAGTAGTAAGTATAGAAAATGTCTTAACCAAGGTTACTACATGTACAGTTATAATAACTGCACTTTCCATTCTCTTTACTGTCTTGTACACCTGTATAAACACATATGGAATGAATCTTCTCAATAAATGACCACCTCCACATTAAAAAAACAAACACTCAAATACACTTTTATATGTGGTATACTGGCTTTGTTTTCAAGTTGTGGTAAGAGGGACTTTATTCTTGCTGTGAAGAGGTTGTTATACTGTACATGATTTCCCCAGTAATCTTTCGCCTTCAACTTGTACGTGTAAAACTATAATCATGTGTCGGGACCTCCTCAAGTTGGTCGGCAGCATTCATCGAAAATAGCCAACACAAAAAAACTGCAGCCCACTACAAAACATTCTATTGTTCTTAGACTAAGTACATAATATAGATATTAATTATCACACATGCCATTGAAAATACATGTAAGTTAACACGTCTGAGGAGAATGGCACTTTGAAACAATGAGCGGGAAGATAGTCAAAGCTGGCTGAGTTCCTTCTGTAGACACCTGTGGTTATATATATGTGTGTGAAAGTCCTATAGAACACCCCTTTGTTTCTCTTCATTACTATGCATTTATTGTATATGTTATGCTAATTATATCATGAATATTATTTAGCTCATGAATATTAATATCATCCAGGAGTGCAGTTACAGTTGGAAGGTCCCTGGATGTGTGTAGACCCCCCTCCTTTGCATTTTTGTCCACTCTGAAACCTACACATACACAAATGTAGTCACATATCTAGCTGTTTTGTACTTGACCATTTATCAATATTTGTACATACGGTAATATACAGTCTTACAAAATATCAGGTAGAATTTTGAAGTGCAAAATTGTGGACTGTAGGAAATCGAGATTGGTCAGATATTATTGATGCCATATGAACTACACTGTAGTATCATGGAGGTATATACCGCCATGGTAGTATGTTATGACTTGTGAAGTTGTAGAGACTCATGCTCGCAAGCAAGGATATATTTTTCCACCGACTTAACCAAAGAATAACAAGGAAGTGTGCATTTTGGTTCACACAGCCGTTAAGAGTACAGTGGTTTATGACAACCTAGTGTAGGCTTTATGTTCTAATTAAATGAGCCATGCCTAGTTTTTCTTCTATTCAATATCAAACTTACAGCGTCAGATTTGCTTTTAAGTGTATTACCAGTACAGTGTGTTATTGTCAGTGTTTTTAATTCAATCAACTTCATTATCATATGATATAATCTATTCAAGTGTTTCAATGTAAAAGTTGTAATTCACTCTGTGTGTGTTTGTGTGTGTGTGTCTGTGTGTGTGTCTGCGTGTGTGTCTGTATGTTTTATACTCTTGTCAACTCTCATGCATTTTCCACTGTTCTCTCACTGCATGGTGTTGTGTATTATTGGTGTCTGTCTGTCTCTCTGTGTGTTTTTTGCAACTGTGTGTCATTATTATCTTCTTTCCCACATTGATAGTTTTTACTTCTACTATTTATTACCCCCTCAGAAAATTTGTGGTTACAATTCTGTGGTAAGTCATTAGTTACATATGCTAATCCAGCTAGCAATGCATGCCCTGTTGTAACTTGTAAGTTTGCCAGCAACATGCCAACGCCATAACCAGCGCTTTTGCTCTAAAAACTGACTGCATTCCCTCAGCCTAACTTTTTAAGCATATACTGCATAATTCTGCACATGTGAAGCCGATATAAGATTTTGTTGAAGTGTGAGAAAACAGAATGGCCTCCATTGATGTTGGCATTTCAATGACACCACCTATCCAATATAGCGCCCTCTAGCGATTCAGCTGTTTTGAACAGATGTCTGACCATTATTCTTCTTTTTTTCTGTTCATCCAAAAATTTTATCTGCAAAAATATCAAAGAAACACCTTTAAAAAGCTATTGCCATAAAGCCAATGAATACAAACATAGCCTTCCGAATGTTTTTTATTGACTGTACCTGTGGTAGCATTTCACCTCATGTCAAATAGTTCAAATAGAACAAGATAGACTTAATTCTCCCCTTGCCTATAGTAATGTATTCCATAGCGGCTTGGCGTGTGAAGTCATACTATCAACCAAGAAATCTAATGATTTTTATCATGTTATGGTAGTAAAATTATAACTTAAGTAACACGAAGAATGAACTAAGTTAGCAAATATTTTATATACAGTTATGTTATGGTGGTCGAATTGTAACTTAGGTAACACAAAGTATGAACTAAGTTAGCAAATATTATATACAGTTATGTTATGGTGATAAAAGTTGTAAAATTGCAACTTAGGTAATGCAAATTATAAACTAAGTTATTACATATTACATACAGTCGTGTATATTAATTTATATCGTTTATGAAAAGCATACATAATATTGACTCGACTAGAAATCACTCAACCAATAGTATACGCCAACATTAAAATATGACATTATAAAACTTGATGCAAATATGATGTGTATTTTCCTGAAGTTCTGAAGTTATAGGCCTGGCTTGATCATTCACCAATCAACTGTTCACTCTTCTACATCACTGCCTAGCTCTATCACTAGAGGGTGCTGTTCCTCACAAAGGTGTATTTTCATTCACAAAACAAAGGTTCCACTGTCTATATGGTTCCACATAATTGTATCCACTTCACATCATTTGCATAACATTTGCATAACCTTAAAGCCCTCTTTATCGCTCTTGCCTCTCTAGAGAAAAAAAACCTGGAATGTGTATCTCTCTAGTTGTCTTGACTCTTTAAAAAAGCATGATATAAACAGTTATGTAACTTGTCTGTGTACTATGTTGTTATTATGTTCAGGGTATTTTTTTGTAACATAATTTTTCGCTCTTTATAATATATGTTATATGTGTATTAATATTAGTTAGATATGCCTACCGACCCCCTTTTTGTGGTTTCCCATATTTGTACAAAATTGAGAGATTGACGTACTGTCTCATACGATGTACAAAGTGATTGACAGAGACAATAAATGATCTCCTCTAATTAACAGTCACAATCAATATTATCTAATAATGTTCAGTTAAAGTGACCATAGGAATGAAAATTAGGAGTAATGAATTATTAATTAGCAAAATTGGGAGTGCAAAAATAATGAGTAATTTTCATGGGATGAAAAATTAGCTATTTTGTCGCATCAGTGCAGTATGGTCTTATCGGCCTAAATACAATTGCATAGCAGATACGACCTTTCTGCACTGACGCCAAGATTTGTCTCTGAACTTTAATTGACAGAATAACTCTACTACCTTTTTTTCTACTTAGAAATACAATGTAACAGAACATATATCAAGTCCTTGTTTGTAACTCAATACATCGCAAAACATTGAAAAGTGTGTTACATGTTTGTTATTGTACTTACAATAACAAACACACTGTAGAGCAATTTATTGACTCAAGCGTTACGAACACAGACTTATGTTCCTTTTCCTTGTATTTCCAAGTAGAACAATATAGTAAGGTTGTTTTATAAATTATAAATAAAAAATAAATACCTATTTTTCATCCGTACAGCCACTTTAATTGAGCCAAAAAATACCACTCATCATTTCAGCAGATTAGCTAATGAAATTGATGAAAAATAATGGAATAGTCAATAATAATAATCCAAATGTAACAGTCTTCTCAATTTAGCTAAAAGTGAAAATATTATAAGAAATAATCCTAATATTAAAAATAAAATTATAATAAGTAATATGAAATGATATGAAACTGTTTAGCAGTACATTGGTTACATAATTAATAGAGAGGAGTAGATTAGTGGTTGATAGATGATGTACTACAAGTTACAACCCACGAAAAAACTCCAGTGAATTTGCTTTCTAGTGGTAACCAGGAATGGGACATTGTTTTATGCAAAGACATACAATGTAATTTGTGTCTGTAACTTATCAAAGTATAAACATCACATGAGCCCAGATTCCATAACTATGTTTGTCGATAGATTGCTACATGTTAAAACAATTGAGTCCGACTGTTACTATTATATTGCTACTTCCTTAGATATAAAAAAAAACCTGATATTAAAGGCAATGTGTAAACCTACATTAAAAAAAGTATAACCTGTAGATCTCCAATGTCGATGATCAAAGCTACACTGTCTGTTGTTTTTGTAGCAGTTGTAAATTGTTGTTTTCACCTAATTTTTGTGTTGGCAGGAAGTCTTTCCTCCACTTATGTCATTCAAGCAAACGTACTGGTATTTTTTTCGTGGGTTGTAATTTTACTGTAAACTAAGACTCATCAAAGTGTAATCCATATGAATTTTATTGAGTACGTACATTTTATGCATGTGTGATGAGTTTGATTTGACATTGGTGAATTCTGTGACAAGACTTATGATATCTGTACAGCGTATTTAGTTTATTACCTATGGCATAGTAAGGGGTTTTACAATAGAAGTACAGACCTGTGTGTAATATTTAAAGCCACAATAGTTGTAACTGTAACTTAATTTGTGTGCTTGTTTTGTCATTGTATAAATTTATGTTATTGTATCCAAGGTTGGTATTATCATATAATGATCAAACTTAGACTCACTCACAGTCCTCGGGGCATCACATTGCTAAAACAGCTGTTTTCTGTGTACCAATATCTACTGCATAATTTGTACTGTTGACCCTCATTGACTACATAGGGCTAATCATTTGTTGACATGTCACTGCGATTGGGGAATCGCAATAAGGAGTCGCAGGAACTGTAGTCGATGAGGGCCCACAGTACAAGGATATTTTAGTACAATTATTCGGTAATATTGGTACATAAAAAACAGCTAATAGTGATGCTCCCAAGGACTAGTGAGAGAGTCTAGATCAAATTCTATCAGCGTCCAACTGTTTGCAGTTTTTTGGACGAAAACGTGTTTACAATTTGTTGACAAGCGATTATATGATCTGAATCATTGCCTTGTACTGTTTACACATGGACATCACGTAGGGACATTCATATCCGGTAGATGGGTTGATCAGCTTAAACTCTTTCCAGTAAGAATCGGTGTATTTTTCAAAAGGCAAAAATTAACAAAAAATAATATTGATAACACATTACAGCTACTGGGGACCTTATATAAGAATTGTAATGGCGTTAATTGAAGTTGCATGCATAATGTTATGAAATGAAGTTTATTGCATGAAATGCATTTTATAATATGGCTTGTTCTGTATTGGCTGAAAAATTTTCATGGAATTTGTGGCTGAGTGTGGTAGTGTTTATCGGAATTAGACTTTCTTCTACATGTATATGAAGGGTTACACAAATGAGTACAGTGATAACGGAGATAGGTTTACCCTTTGGATGTGTATGCTAAATGTGCAGATTCATACACCTAAGCTCAAAAGTGTGTACATATTATTGACAGTACCATGTGACTGTGTATTCTAGAATCCAGTAGCAGACTGCAGTTGTGATATGATTTAAAGATTACAATGTTTTCAACTGTCATTTTACCATAAATTTGGTTGCAATCTTATAGAGAATTAGGGTAGATTGTTACCCATTAATATTGATCTAAGTGAAACACTATTAATGGTAAATTTGAACTTTATTTTTTACACTATGGTCATCGGTAAACTGTGCGTAGTGGCGTCCATCACAGACAAGGAAGAAACAGATTAGCAACGGGTTTTGTTCCAAGGTGTTAATAGGGGGATTACAAGCTCTTCCTTTGTCTGTGGGTCCATGTAACCTCTGACCTCAAAACAGTGGTCTGAGATGTAACTTACAAATTGTAAGCAGAAGGAGAGACATTAGGGGTTCATTAGAATTGACATTGATGTGTTGATTATTACCTGGTCAGCTGGCTTTCATGTGTCCATGTCTACATTTGAACACCAAAACTTTGCAGCCACAAAACGTAAGATGTAACCACTCGCGGTGACCAACAGCTTGTTTGTTTCATTGTTAGGAATACAAAAAATAGTATAACATGAAATCTGCAGCATTACTCAGAACATGGATAAGTTGTGTCTTACTGCATGAGATTTGAATGTTTGTACAGCAAACACCACCTTCCTCCACTCTCACTGATATCCTATCATCACCATAGCGATGATGATGATGATGATGATGATGATGATGATGATGATGATGATGATGATGATGATGATGTTGAGGATAAGGATGATAATGATGAAGACATCCTCGTCTTTATAGCATACAAATAGACAACTGATGCACATAATATTAAAATGGTAACTGAATACTCTTGTCAATAGCCTTAGAATCTGGTCATGTGTGGATTCTTGGCACTCGCCATTTCCCAACCACACCTTGCATTTCACTAGTAGTGGCTGTTTACTTTAATGAATGTTCGCCCAGAAAAAAAGGCACAAATTCTTATTGGTTTTAAATTCTTTCCACTGTGAGATGAAAAGAATAATGTCACCATGTGATTAGAACCAACTCAGAGGGTTGACCTGTGTGATGTATAGTACATAATTACGATATTGAATTAGGGTTGAACATCGCTGCGGTAATCTGCGTTTAGGTTTGAATAAATGGCTGCTAGCGAAATACCAGCTGTGGCCGTGAAAAGGCAAGAGCCAGAAATCCTCACAAAGCCAGATTGTAGGCTACAATGTCAACTAACCCTGCATGTAAATGTAAAAGCTGTATTTGGTTAATTATACAGGGTTAGAAGATAGTCCCAACTGAACGAAGTGACAGTATTGTAATTCGTAATATCTCTGCTGATGTTGTTATACAGATGTAATTTAGTAGCAATAAATTAGGCCACAAAACAACTTTGAATGTTCCACAGTTTATAACAGTCCAAAGACTTACATTTGTATGCAGAGTAGTGCAGAACAATGAAGTGTTATTCTTAGTAAAGCAGCCTTTGTCAAAGAAGTTTCTCCAATGAAATATGGTACCATTTACATTGTATGTTCAAAAGTGCCTACCGCAGGAACCAAAACACAAAAATAAAAATGACAAAATTAAAATAAACTTAAGATGTTTTGCTGTACACTGTGTGTATAAAGGAACTGTAAGCTAATCTTTGTGTCTGCTAAAATCTTTTTGTTGATATTATTACTGAATTACAATATTGTCACTTTGAGATGCTTGGAATGAAAAGATTTTTTTTTTCCTTAGGTGGAAATATAGATTATGGGTGTGTAATATTCTGTGATTCTTAAATGTTTGATTTTTGTGTCAAAGGTCGTCAACATGAAGTGATTTCAGCAGATATAGGATGGACTTCAGACAGGTAGGTGATTTAATAAAAGGCAGGGAAAGTAAGTCTGTTAGCAGATATGATGTAATGGGATACAGTGGTGTGATGTGATGTGATGTGATGTGACATGATGTGGATTGACATAATGTGATGTGATAGGATGTGATGCCATGCCATGTTATGCTATGTTATGTCATGTTTATGTGATTTGATTCGATGCATTACAATGTGATCCAAAATGATACTGTGGGTTTTGGTATTGTGTAACATGATTCTAATGTGTGATGTGATCTCATCTGATGCAATATGATGTGATGCAGTGTGATGTGATGCAGTATGATGTGATGCAGTGTGATGCGATGCAATGCGATGTGATGCAATGCGATGTGACATGATGTGATGTGATGTCATCCATGTGATGTTACTTTGGTGTTGTATTACAAATGTAATGATTCAAGATGTAACATGACATGATGTGATATCTCAGTATGGTATAACATGCTTATAATTTAATAATTTAATGCTATGCAATGTGATGTGATGTGATGCAATGGAATATTATGTGATGTGATGTGATGTAGTGCTATGTGATGCAATGTGATGCGATGCAATGCAGTGTGATGTGATGTGATGCAATGTGATGTGGTACAGTGCTATGTGATGCGATGCAGTGTGATGTGATGCAATGCAATGCGATATGATGCAATGCAATGTGATGTGATGCGATGTGATGTGATGCGATGTGATGCGATATGATATGTACCTCAATACAACAATAGACATGTGGTCATACTATACCTTTTACACACATCAGAAACTCTGAATGTCAATCATCCTCAATGTCACACATTGCATAGAAGAGATGTACCCCACATCATATATAGAGAAGATATATACAGCAGTCCATACCACAATTCCCATATTCAAATACACATATGTGAAATACTAATAATTGATTGTGTGTTTTATTCCAGCATCAAGCCATCCTTTGTCCTGGATGAACACGGCATGTGTAGAATTCCAATGATTAGAAAGAAACATGCAGAAGACAATTTCCAAACATCGATCTTCAATATTCTATCTCTTAGATTACGTGAAGGGTACACTATCAAAGATGTAGCTCTAACTAAAAGTAAGTATTCTAAATATGAAATGTGTCTATCTTTTATTGTGTAAATAAACATCATGTCCCATGAGCTTTCGAAATACCTCACAACCCCATTTTGCTGTAATCACAATGTTTTGCAATTGAAATATCGCATAGACATCATTTTACTGTGATAACATCAATATAATTTGTATTTGCAAAGAAATCAAAATACATTACAATGTACACACGATAGTTAATAACTAGTGAACACAATACTGTGGTTATAGACACTCAATGAATTATGGGTGATCCATAGACTAATATTGTAATTTCTCTTTTTAAGGTGACAGCCAATTAGAAGTGAGATTAGCATTACCATGGAGACACAATGTCAGAGTGGAGTACCTTGCTCTGTCGCCATGGCCAGTATCAGCTGCTAAGTGAGTATCTGTACATTGTGAATTCAAAGGTTGTATGTTGTATACCTGTGTCCAAGGTTGAGATGTGTTAAACACTCATAATATCCCATTGTTTATGAACCAAAAAAGATGACTTTTGTCACTTCTCTTTTGATGTACCCAACGTATATTGTATACATGCATCGAGTGCATATATGTGTGTTTTTGCATTCATGTGTGCATGTGTCTGTATACATATATGTGTGTGTATATGTGTATGTATGCGCATAAATGTGTGTTGTCATGTATGTATGTATGTATGTATGTATGTATGTATGTATGTATGTATGTATGTATGTATGTATGTATGCATGCATGCATGCATGTATGTATGCATGCATGTATGTATGTATGTATGTATGTATGTATATATGTATGTATGCATGCATGCATGCATGTATGTATGCATGCATGTATGTATGTATGTATGTATGTATGTATGTATGTATGACAAATTATTTTGTAAACTCACACAGGAGAACTACCCATGTGGAGGTGACCATAGAAGGCAGCTACGAATTCCTTCATGATGTGACATGCACTACGAAACAACTACACAAGAGTATGTACAGGACTATAGTTGTCAAGAGATTCTGGCAGACACTACAAAGGTAAGTATGTACAGAACTATAGTTGTCAAGAGATTCTGGCAGACACTACAAAGGTAAGTATGTACAGAACTATAGTTGTCAAGAGATTCTGGCAGACACTACAAAGGTAAGTATGTACATGACTATAGTTGTCAAGAGATTTTGGCAGACACTACAAAGGTAAGTATGTACAGGACTATAGTTGTCAAGAGATTCTGGCAGACACTACAAAGGTAAGTATGTACAGGACTATAGTTGTCAAGAGATTCTGGCAGACATTACAAAGGTAAGTATGTACAGAACTATAGTTGTCAAGAGATTCTGGCAGACACTACAAAGGTAAGTATGTACAGGACTATAGTTGTCAAGAGATTCTGGCAGACACTACAAAGGTAAGTATGTACAGGACTATAGTTGTCAAGAGATTCTGGCAGACACTACAAAGGTAAGTATGTACAGGACTATAGTTGTCAAGAGATTCTGGCAGACACTACAAAGGTAAGTATGTACAGGACTATAGTTGTCAAGAGATTTTGGCAGACACTACAAAGGTAAGTATGTACAGGACTATAGTTGTCAAGAGATTCTGGCAGACACTACAAAGGTAAGTATGTACAGGACTGTAGTTGTCAAGAGATTCTGGCAGACATTACAAAGGTAAGTATGTACAGAACTATAGTTGTCAAGAGATTCTGGCAGACACTACAAAGGTAAGTATGTACAGGACTATAGTTGTCAAGAGATTCTGGCAGACACTACAAAGGTAAGTATGTACAGGACTATAGTTGTCAAGAGATTCTGGCAGACACTACAAAGGTAAGTATGTACTGGACTATAGTTGTCAAGAGATTCTGGCAGACACTACAAAGGTAAGTGTGTACAGGACTATAGTTGTCAAGAGATTCTGGCAGATACTACAAAGGTAAGTGTGTACAGGACTATAGTTGTCAAGAGATTCTGGCAGACACTACAAAGGTCCCAGACATGTGATTATTGTCTTTTACATAGTTCAATTACTACTGTAAACCCTATGATTGAAAGTTACAATCAGTGTATGCCCTCTAAGGCAATTTTGATATTTCACTGGGGTGTCATGCCTAGCAATTTCTAGTGTTTAAATAAAGTTTTCTTTGGGGATTGTTGCTCCTTTGTTTCCCAGAATATCATGCCCAAGTGTATACAGCAGGCCTCTTCTAAGCCTGATTTGTAAATTTTATAACTATTTGAGTATAAAGGTTAAGTTTGCACATTGTTGGTGAATATCACTTTTCTAGGTCCCTAAAGCATGAAAAAATGCAGCTACTATGAAACCAGCCTTGCCTTTTTTTACCCTTCTTTGAAACTTCCTTTCTGATTAGCTAGACTACCATTTATTTTGTCTACAATTCAGTTTACAACAGACAGACCAAATGTTGGTACATTTGATGTCATTTGCTGCCAATCCAGCCTATTACAACATACCAGACAGTATCAAGAAAGGTGTTCCATTATTTTACCTACCACCTAACTCTGGTACACCTGTACTTGTAGAATATGGAAGTGCAAAGTAAGTTATAAAACTCAGTAACTCCCTACATTTGTCTTCTAAGTTGACTGTTGGTATTAAGTATAGTCACCACAAAAATTAGTGTTGTGGCATTTCTACCCTTGTATATTAGTTTCTACATTGGAAATAATCAGTGGATGAACACAGTGCTGAAAAGTAACTGTACAATAAATGTTCAAAGTATAGTAATAGGTAACTGGGGGTTTTGACACTGTCCTGTGGCAGGTGTAAACTACAACAGGAAAAAAAGACTTCACTACCAGAAATGAAATTCTTGAGACAAGAAAAAAATTCTTCACACAAGAAAAAAATTCTTGAGACAAGAATCAGTAGGTTAAGAATTGCAATTCTTGAAAATTCTAACCGATGAATTCTTATATCAAGAATTTTTTTCTTATGCCAGGTTTAGCCAAAAATCTTGTCCTAAGAACTTATTTCAAGAATATTCAAGAAAGAGAATTCTTGTCCCAAGAATATTCTCGAGAATAAATTCTTGTCTCAAGAATATTCAAGAAAGAGAATTCTTGTCCAAAGAACATTCAAGGAAAAGAATTCTTCTCCCAAGAATATTCAAGAAAAGGGAATCTTGTCCCAAGAATATTCAAGAAAGAGAATTCTTGTCCTGAGAATTATCAAGAAAAAGAATTCTTGTCCCAAGAATATTCAAGAAAGAGAATTCTTGTCCCAAGAATTTTCTAGAAATAGAATTCTTGTCCCGAGAATTATCAAGAGAAAGAATTCTTGTCCCAAGAATATTCAAGAAAGAGAATTCTAGTCTCGAATATTGAGGAAATAGAATTCTTGTCTCAAGAATATTCAAGATAAAGAATTCTTGTGCCAAGAATATTCAAGAAATAGAATTCTTGTCCCAAGAATATTCAAGAAATAGAATTCTTGTCCCAAGAATATTCAAGAAATAGAATTCTTGTCCCAAGAATATTCAAGAAAGAGAATTCTTGTCCCAAGAATATTCAAGAAATAGAATTCTTGTCCCAAGAATTTTCAAGCAATAGAATTCTTGTTCCAAGAATATTCACGCCACAGAATTCTTGCCCCAAGAATATTCAAGAAAGAGAATTCTTGGCCCAAGAATATTCAAGAAAAAGAATTCTTGTCTCAAGAATAATCAAGAAATAGAATTCTTGTCCCAAGAATATTCAAGAAGGAGAATTCTTGTCCCAGGAATTTTCAAGAAAGAGAATTCTTGTGCCAAGAATATTCAAGAAAAAGAATTCTTGTGCCAAGAATATTCAAGAAATAGAATTCTTGTCCCAAGAATATTCAAGAAAGAGAATTCTTGTCTCAAGAATATTCAAGAAAAAGAATTCTTGTCTCAAGAATATTCAAGAAAAAGAATTCTTGTCTCAAGAATAATCAAGAAATAGAATTCTTGTCCCAAGAATATTCAAGAAAGAGAATTCTTGTCCTAAGAATATTCAAGAAAAGGGAATCTTGTCTCAAGAATATTCAAGAAAGAGAATTCTTGTCCCAAGAATATTCACGCAACAGAATTCTTGCCCCAAGAATATTCAAGAAAGAGAATTCTTGTCCCAAGAATATTCAAGAAAGAGAATTCTTGGCCCAAGAATATTCAAGAAAAAGAATTCTTGTCTCAAGAATATTCAAGAAAAAGAATTCTTGTCTCAAGAATAATCAAGAAATAGAATTCTTGTCCCAAGAATATTCAAGAAGAAGAATTCTTGTCCCAGGAATTTTCAAGAAAGAGAATTCTTGTGCCAAGAATATTCAAGAAAAAGAATTCTTGTCCCAAGAATATTCAAGAAAGAGAATTCTTGTCTCAAGAATATTCAAGAAAAAGAATTCTTGTCTCAAGAATATTCAAGAAAAAGAATTCTTGTCCCAAGAATAATCAAGAAATAGAATTCTTGTCCCAAGAATATTCAAGAAAGAGAATTCTTGTCCTAAGAATATTCAAGAAAAGGGAATCTTGTCTCAAGAATATTCAAGAAAGAGAATTCTTGTCTCAAGAATATGCAAGAAAAAGAATTCTTATCTGGAGAATATTCAAGAAAGAGAATTCTTGTCTCAAGAATATTTAGGAAAAAGAATTCTTGCCTCAAGAATATTCAAGCAACAGAATTCTTGGCCCAAGAATATTCAAGAAAGAGAATTCTTGTCCTAAGAATATTCAAGAAAGAGAATTCTTGTCCTCAGAATATTCAAGAAAGAGAATTCTTGTCTCAAGAATATGCAAGAAAAAGAATTCTTATCTGGAGAATATTCAAGGAAAAGTACTCATTATATGGAAAAAATGATTTCCATAAATACAGACCCTTTAATGAAAAATCTACCCCAAACAAAACTTGTAAATTTTAAAACTTTTATTAACATAAATAATGGCAATATACATGTAAGTTAATAAAACTGTCATTAAATATTTTTTGAACTCTTCTAAAAATATAACATTTCAATGTCGTGCAACACTTCAACCAGTTTCATCTTCTTTAAATACTTTTATATGCCATCATACATTTATCTTGTTACAGTGAAATGAAATCTGGATATTAATTACAAGATATTTAGCCTAACTTAAACGGCCTCAGTCCATTGAAATAGTTCACTGGGCTTGCCCCAAAAACTTAATGGACCTTGATTTCACAAGCTCAAGGATAAAAGTATGACATTGACAGACAACCCCAGTAAATTTGCTAATAGCCTATTTTACGACAGTTAACAGCAACAGGGTACCTACCCAAGAAATGCACACTTTCTGTAATTTAGATGGCAACAGAAATCTTAAATTGCAATAGGGAGACTTCATATTCAATTGCCCCTGAATGAATTTCAATTTTTACTTAAAAGATTAAAAATCAAACAAATCATAGACATTGGAGAGAAATGTAGTGGAAAGCAAGCAAAAGATCAAAGGAAATCAATTGTGTACAAATGGTAGAACTGATTTATTCCCCGTCTATTGGGTACATTACTTTTTATCCAAAATATCCACTAAAAATAGGGATGTGCACAATTAATGTCAATGCAATCTGACCAATGACTTTGGACAAGAAGTCAAAATAGCCTGATTGATCTGTGCAGAAAATAGTCATTCTCAGTGCACCAAATATCAAAGTAATCTGACTTCTGATTTCAGAAAAGAAGTGACAACGTAAGTTTGAAAAAAAAGGTTGATGAAGAAGTTGAAATAGAATAGGCTGACAGACAGACAACAGAGAATCATCATAACTTTACCTGGCTGTTGTTTCCAGTCCATTTCTCATCAATGTCCATGATCTAATTAACTTGAATCAAATCTTTAAACAATTAAATGCTCTTTCTATCAGGAGGAATTTCTTTGCACAGAAAAAACTACAAGTTGGGAAAATGAGGATCAAATTAAAAAGTTAAACAACAATTGTTCCTACTCGCTGTCATCGTTCGTCTGGTACTACAATGTATCTATGGAGTTCCTTCAGCTTCTTCCTATAGTATACGATGTGTTCTTCATGTCATGTGGATTAGTAAATTTGTCCTGAAGTACCTGTTCTTCGAGGAAGAGGTCATCATCATCATCTTTCAGCTGCGCAGCAGTCGACCATAAGTTTCCTCCAGCCACAACGGTTTTGAGCCATTTCTGACAGTTGACCATGATTCAGCATGCCATCTGCATCTCCCAGAAGACAGTGGATGTATTTTGAGAACAGGGTTCTTTGCCTTCCAGGTTTCCTCTTTCCATGTTTCGGGGCATACAATGCATACTCCTTGACAGGCTCCCCATCAGGCATGCGCAGTACATGTCCAAGGAATTTCAGTTGACGATTCCTGGCTCTCTCGACAAGGGGCACAGTCTCTGTAAGATTGTAGATAGTAACATTTGGTACTTTGTCAATCCTCTTGATGTTTAACATTATACGGTAACATGATGTGCCAAAGGAGTTGATTTTATTCTCCATATCCTTAGAGATTATCCATGACTCGCAGCCATACAACAATATGGTGACACAAGTTGTACAAGGAAGAGGTAGGCTTGAGCTACACTGTCATGGTAACCAACCTGAAAGTGAACAAGAAAGAAATTGTCTCAAAAGTTGTCAAAGACTTCCATAGTAATCGAGTACAGTTTAATAATTATATCTATTGTTAAGTGTTGCCCATGACCTTGTCTTTGTACTAAGTGTTGAGAGCTTCTTGAGATAGTAAAACAAGACAAGTTACTGGGCTATGTAGAATGTTACTTCTGGAGATGTACATGTAGCTAGGCAAGTTTCATGGCAATGTAAAATCTCCCCTCTACTGTCTATGGTAAAATGTACCTACATGTAGGCCAGGCCACACCCACAATGGCTGATCTGTCAGTCTAATTTATGCTAATCTGCACCTTTTCTAAGTACATGTACACATGCTCAAGATTGCATAAGGTTTGTTTACATGGTGTTAGTTAGACTTCGAGTATATTGAGTGAAGTGTACTAAACATTGCTTACAGGATAAATTTGATGACATTGCAAGACCTTTCACTGGCAGGAGAGTCAAACTTTAAACCTCAAGCCCAGTGTAACAATGACCATGATAACATTTATACAGATTCAAAGTTCTGAAGAATGTGAAATAATTGCACACTTACCAAAGAATGCCCTCCACATTGCTTCTTTAACGTCTTCGTTTTTAAACTTGTTGATAGACTCTGAACACAACAGAAGCCACTCTCTAGGCTGGGTCGATCTTTTTTCTAAAACCGGTCAAGGTTAAACCATCTTTTCAAGCATATGATGTATGATACAGGATCAAAAATGACAATGTTGTCAATCTTCTAACAAAGTGTGGTGTGCAGTTGTGAATTCAAAAATGGAGCCAAATGATGCTATCCCAGAAAGCATCAGGGCTGTCCACACACTTCCATATATGGCCATATATACAAGCTTGACCAATGGAGACACACTATTAACAAAAGGGATATATCCTTTTGTTTGTGCATGGCTGAACAAGAAAAAGTAAGAATTTCATTCTTGTACCAAGTATTTTTGGGCAAGAAACCCCAAGAATTCATGGATAGACAAGAAAGAGTAAGAATTTCATTCTTGTACCAAGAATTGTTGGGCAAGAAACCCCAAGAATTCATTTCTTGTATCAAGAATGCATGGGTTGACAAGAAAAAGTAAGAATCTCATTCTTGTACCAAGAATCTCGTTCTTGTACCAAGAATTCTTGCTCAAGAAAACTCAAGAATTCAATTCTTGTAACAAGAATGCATGGGTTGACAAGAAAAAGTAAGAATTTCATTCTTGTACCAAGAATTCTTGCTCAAGAAAACTCAAGAACTCAATTCTTGTTTCAAGAATGCATGGGTTGTCAAGAAAAAGTAAGAATCTCATTCTTGTACCAAGAATTCTTGCTCATAAAAACTCAAGAATTCAATTCTTGTAACAAGAATGCAAGGGTTGACAAGAAAAAGTAAGAATCTCATTCTTGTACCAAGAATCTCGTTCTTGTACCAAGAATTCTTGCTCAAGAAAACTCAAGAATTCAATTCTTGTTTCAAGAATGCATGGGTTGACAAAAAAAAGTAAGAATCTCATTCTTGTACCAAGAATCTCGTTCTTGTACCAAGAATTCTTGCTCAAGAAAACTCAAGAACTCAATTCTTGTTTCAAGAATGCATGGGTTGACAAGAAAAAGTAAGAATCTCATTCTTGTACCAAGAATCTCGTTCTTGTACCAAGAATTCTTGCTCAAGAAAACTCAAGAACTCAATTCTTGTTTCAAGAATGCATGGGTTGACAAGAAAAAGTAAGAATCTCATTCTTATACCAAGAATCCTTGCTCAAGAAAACTCAAGAATTCAATTCTTGTTTCAAGAATGCATGGATTGACAAGAAAAAGTAAGAATTTCATTCTTGTACCAAGAATTCTTGCTCAAGAAAACTCAAGAATTCAATTCTTGTTTCAAGAATGCATGGGTTGACAAGAAAAAGTAAGAATTTCATTCTTGTACCAAGAATTCTTGGGCAAGAAAACTCAAGAACTCAATTCTTGTTTCAAGAATGCATGGGTTGACAAGAAAAAGTAAGAATTTCATTCTTGTACCAAGAATTCTGGCTCAAGAAAACTCAAGAACTCAATTCTTGTTTCAAGAATGCATGGGTTGACAAGAAAAAGTAAGAATCTCATTCTTGTACCAAGAATTCTTGGGCAAGAAAACTCAAGAATTCAATTCTTGTTTCAAGAATGCATGGGTTGACAAGAAAAAGTAAGAATTTCATTCTTGTACCAAGAATTCTGGCTCAAGAAAACTCAAGAATTCAATTCTTGTAACAAGAATGCATGGGTTGACAAGAAAAAGAAAGAATTTCATTCTTGTACCAAGAATTCTGGCTCAAGAAAACTCAAGAACTTAATTCTTGTAACAAGAATGCATGGGTTGACAAGAAAAAGTAAGAATCTCATTCTTGTACCAAGAATTCTTGGGCAAGAAAACTCAAGAATTCAATTCTTGTATTAAGAATGCATGGGTTGACAAGCATAAGTAAGAATTTTATTCTTGTACCAAGATTTTTGTGCAAGAAAACTCAAGAATTCAAATCTCATATGAAGAATATGTATGGTATATTTCTTGGAGATTCTTATATTGAGAATTGCCTTTCTTGATGTTAAGATTCAATAAGAAAAAATTACTGACAAATTCTTGGGGCAAGAAAAAATTCTTGTGTCAAGAATATATTTCATACATTTTGGCATTTTGCATACTTGAACTTTCTTATTTATTCTTGAACGTGCTTGTTTGTTGTTAATTTTCTTGTGTCAAGAATTTTTTTCTTGAGACAAGAAAGTAAGAATTTTATTTCTGGTAGTGTTGATGTTGTTCCTCATTCTAACTCCTGACATCCTTCCCTTTCTATGTAATTCATGTGAACCACAGAAAAAAATTCTTTTGGCAAGTTTTCCTTAAGCTATTATGGCATATCAAATATACTTTTCATGTTTGTCAAGATGTACTTTAAAACATACAGTCATGCTTGTTATGTTTAGCCCAGTGTATTTCTATAATGTTTGTTGTGAAATACTCATTATACACAAATTATTATTTTTCACTGTCTATACTTCGTAATGAATTCCATTTGTTTTCAGGGAAACTGGTCTTAGTCAGTTTGCAACATACTGGAAACCAATTATCTTAATGGACATCAATATATGGTAGGTGTGATTGGAGATATAGACAAAATATATCAAACGTACCTAAGAATCCATATTTAAATTGCTTTTACTGAGAAAAGAAATATATTTAAGAAATAGTTCAGTATTTTTCTGGATTAGATCGGTTCTATACTTTTCATTGCAATATGTTTTTGGTTGATTTTATTCTTAAAGAAAAAAATATAATTTATGATTTATTATTAATAAAACATTCTTTATGAGGAGAAATCATTGCGAACTGAATTCATCATAATTCTATTCTCTCTGTCAACAGGCAAAAATGGTTACATACTCACAGAATAGGACTTATACTGGTACATGATCTGTAAGTGAAATAATTCTTTCTTAGACATATTTTGAAAAGAAACAACAAAGAGACGTGTATCTCAATTACTCAGTATATATCAGTATTACGGCTAAAACTCTGGAACTAGCTACATCAAATGTGGAAAACATAAGTCAAAGTTTTCATCTAAAACAATTATTGTTTAGTTCATACATAGAGGATTGAAAACTGTAAAAAAAGAAAGAAAAAAAAGCTTTTTCTGTTGTAACCACTTTGAAATGCAATACACTAGATAGTATCTGTTACCCAGATTCTCACCACTGGGGACCTACTACGGGACCACCCAGATGAAAGTCTGGAGAAATAGTCCCAAATCATCAACACCGGAAGTTGTACAGTCGGAAGTTGTACATGTACAGTACAATTCTTCCAAGTCAGGAAAAGTTGGCTTATGAGGCCCATTCTGTGTTATTTAAGATGTACCAGTCACTTGACGCATGCAAACCTTTTGCGAAGGAACCTGAATCATTCAGCATGCAATGTTGAATGTGAAGTATTCCCAGAATGCACTGCTCTGGGAGAGAGATCCAGTGTGGACGATTTGGGATTACATTTCCCCTCTGACTTTTGTGTGTGGTCTTGTAGTTGAGCCCCCGGTGGTGAGAGTCTGGGAAACTGAGCCTATACACAAGACTCAATATAGTGTATAAGATACAACTTTCATAATTTCATGCCATACTATCAGCCAGTACTCACATTGTTTAGAAGCCTGATAGGACTGAACAACACAATGTATTTTCCAGTGTAGCCTCAATAATGCACATAATGTCTTCATAAATTATTTATCAATAAATTGTAAATTTGCATAATGTTCATAAGGTTTGATTTGACAAGGCATACATACTAATTTCATCATTTACCGTAGCTCCGCGGGTTAGCGCCCTCACACGGGCAAGCGCCCAGGCCTTTCTTTTTTACAATGTCGACTTTTTGGGCAGTTACGGGAAACCCCCACCCCACCCCCACCCCACCCCCCCCCCCCCAACGATGTGTAACTGTAAACATATTCCACGTGGGTGGACTCCACATACGTAGCTTAATGAAATTTATTTAATATTTATATTGAAATTGCAATTGTATTATTATTATTTTCTACCACAACATCAAGTTGAAAATAAAAAAAACTTAAAAGCAATAGTTTCAGTTACAGCCACTGTATCTCAAAAAAGTATTTCATCAGAACAGTAATGTTTTTCTTTTTTGCCTCCACATAGACCATTACCTAAACATTTACATTTACCCAATGTGAGTGGAAGATACCATTCTATCATGTGTAGGAAAGCACTGAGTGAATTGAACTCACTTCTAAGAGAATGGAGTACATTTGTATTGATGGAAAACCATTCCTATGTCAAGTTACTATTCAGGTGAGGACGTATGACTTTATAGCATTATATATAATATAGTTACTGACAAGTTTATTACATTGAAGGAAAACGTTTACATGTGTCTGTGTGTCTTTCTGTGTCTGTGTCTGTGGGTGTGTCTTTGTGTCTGTCTGTTTGTATGCATGTATGTATGTATGTGTCTGTCTGTCTGTATGTATGTATGTGTGTATGTATGTATGTGTTTGTGTCTGTCTGTCTCTATGTATGTATGTATGTATGTATGTATGTATATATGTATGTATGTAATACTATGTGTCTGTGTCTGTGTCTGTGGGTGTGTCTGTGTCTGTCTGTATGTAAGTATGTATGTATGTATGTGTCTGTATGTCTGTTTGTATGTATGTGTTTGTGTCTATCTGTCTCTATGTATGTATGTATGTATGTATTGTATGTATGTATGTATGTATGTATGTATGTATGTATGTATGTATGTATGTATGCATGTATGTATGTAATACTATGTGTCTGTCTCTGTCTGTGTGCTTATATTCAAATTTGTGTAAATGATTGAAAAAATTGTTGAAATCCTAAGCAACCATGGTATTGACCATTGCAATAACAAATGAGAGATTACCTTACAATGTATTATATAAAGATACCAGGTTATCTTACCCTGCCATTGTCAACATTATTCTCCTTTAGTGACAAGGATGGTCCTCCTACATCATTTTACATTCTAAGAGTGACTTCTAAACCTCCCTGTATGGTGCTAAGATTGGCTTTCCTAGGGGGTACACCAGGACATGAAAGAAACGAGGTAAGATTGGCTTTCCTAGGGGGTACACCAGGACATGAAAGAAATGAGGTAAGATTGGCTTTCCTAGGGGGTACACCAGCACATGAAAGAAACGAGGTAAGATTGGCTTTCCTAGGGGGTACTTATCAGGACATGAAAGAAATGAGCTAAGATTGGCTTTCCTAGGAGGACACATCAGGAAACCAGGCAAGGCACTTAATCCCAATCAGAAAGTTTTTGAAATTAACTCTTTGGTGAGAATAAGATGGTGAACATTTTAGTACATTTGTGTATTTTGTAATGAACTGTCACATGACAATAGTCTTCTCAAGTTTGACTTCAACATGTTCCTATACACATGAAGCATTTACCCTGATAACGTTTATTTGGTATCCAGTGTACAGTCACATGACCTAAGATAAATTACATGTATATGGGAGTGGGGGCAAGCTCCTATGCAGCACTACCGTAAAAAAAAAGTCAACCTCCACAACTTCCAGTCCAACTTTCCAAGTAGCGCTGCATTCAGTGGGAGCCATTTTGGATTTTGACATAAAACTATTATATAATAGCATTCAAATATTAATTATAAACATCATACTTAAGGGCAGATTAGTTCATAAACAATACAAATATGCATATTACCTTTTCTGTTCGGCCAAATTTCACTAATCACTAGAACAATTTTTTTGGAAGATATGTAAAGGAACACTGGTCACTGGTTGACATACCAACTACTAACTTTGTATATATATACACTGCACTAGCTTTTGATGGAATTGTTCATAATCGTAATTTCGTGGAATATATTTCAGAATTGAGTCACTCTATTTTATCAATGAATTAATTATTATTAACACTATGCATTTGTAATGTTAAAAATGCAGTTTAAAAAAAGGTAGCGGACGTGTGATGTAAACTCTGTGATATGGCAAAAGTGTCCACATTGAAGGCAGTGGTTGGGGAGTCTATAAAGAGCAATTGATCAGACATATCTCAAAACAAGACTACACATATACTGACTCCCATACTATTTCTCCTATCAGATTGTGAATGCTTTGAAGGAGAAATTACTGAGACTGACACTACCACAGACTGCCACTCAACAAGAGAAAGAGATAGCCGTCAGTAAAGCGACTCCCAAGAGGAATGTTACCATAGTAACACCATCCAACAGACCAACTTTACAGAGAAGTATATCAGAGAAGAAGTGTATTGTAACATTACATAAACCAGTGGAGAAAATACTCATCAGGTGAGATCATTACGTCTTTCATGATATATGCTACTTTCAACTGTAAATTTTTTTTTCGTAAAATATTTCCAAAAAGAAGAATCTGGTCACCCAAGTAATTGATGCAGTAGTAAAATGCCTAAATTTGAGAACTTTCTGTCGCAAAATGTCAAACTAATGTTCATAAGTGAAAAGAGCTACTAAATACTCCTGAGCAAGAAATCTTTTCAAGAAAACTGAAAAGGTAGTTGAAAACTTCTAGAAACTCCTGTAAAATTAAGCAACATGTAAAAACCCATGTATGTGTAAAAGAAAGTGTTATTCGCTACTGTCATTACCAAATTATGATATTGCTAGGTTAAGGTACCAATTACAATGTATATGAATCCACTCTACAAGAGACAGACACATACAACAATTGTATTACAATGTATATAAATCACCCTCTGCAAGAGACAGACACATGCAACAATTGTATTACAATGTATATAAATCACCCTCTACAAGAAACAGACACATACAACAATTGTATTACAATGTATATAAATCACCCTCTACAAGAAACAGACACATACAACAATTGTATTACAATGTATATCAATCACACTCTACAAGAGACAGACACATGCAACAATTGTATTACAATGTATATAAATCACCCTCTACAAGAGACCGACACATGCAACAGTTGTATTACAATGTATATAAATCACCCTCTACAAGAGACAGACACATACAACAGTTGTATTACAATGTATATAAATCACACTCTACAGGAGACAGACACATGCAACAGTTGTATTACAATGTATATAAATCACACTCTACAAGAGACAGACACATACAACAGTTGTATTACAATGTATATAAATCACCCTCTACAAGAGACAGACACAAGCAACAATTGCATTACAATGTACATGTATATAAATCACCCTCTGTGGGAGACAGACACATACAACAATTGTATTACAATGTATATAAATCACCATCTACAAGAGACAGACACATGCAACAATTGCATTACAATGTATATAAATCACCCTCTACAAGAGACAGACACATACAACAATTGTATTACAATGTATATAAATCACCCTCTACAAGAGACAGACACAAGCAACAATTGCATTACAATGTACATGTATATAAATCACCCTCTGTGGGAGACAGACACATACAACAATTGTATTACAATGTATATAAATCCACTCTACAAGAGACAGACACATGCAACAGTTGTATTACTATGTATATAAATCACCCTCTGTGGGAGACAGACACATACAACAATTGTATTACAATGTATATAAATCCACTCTACAAGAGACAGACACAAGCAACAATTGCATCCATAATGTCGTTTCTTCCTGCATAGCTTACTTTCTTATGCTGTATTACAACTCAGACGACTACATACCCTGTTCCACTCTCAGTCTGTGTATAAACTATTCAGCCGTCTCCTCTATGTGGTCTACAAGTACATCAGTTGCTTCTCATATAAGATAATGATGTGTCTCACTCACGCCAAATTCTAATAAATATTGTTTTTCATTTCAGATATGATAGATTACCTGTAGATTTTTCAACAGTGTATGCCCAACAACCAGTATCACTGTCATCCAGTCAGATAGCAACAACTGCTAAGATGCCAAACAGGACTGCTTCAACTATGTTTAATACATTGTCTAAGTATATGTATCACCAGAGATGGGTATGGTCTACATATACCGGTAACTCTATCAAGATATCTACACAGAGTATAGCCAAGATATTATCCACGATCACCAAGTAAGTCTATCACCCTCCCTCCCTCCCTCCTTCCTTCCCTACCTGCCTATGGTAGCTAGCCATCTATCTATACCTATCTACCTACCTACCTACCTCCCTCCCTACCTACCTATTTATCACCGGAAGGATAGGATCATTGGAAACTTCTATTTATTTGTCATTGCCTCTTACATGTAATTGCATACTTTGTAGGTAGAGGGCAGTATTCTCAGAAATTGGTTTGTCATCAAGCATATCATGGCATCACTTCATCACTAGAGGGCAGCATTCATTGAAAAGATGATATCGCAGAAAACACAGTGATAACAAACTGTAATAACCATACTTGTTGTGTGTGTATGTGTTTGTCTCCCACAGAGTCAGACTAGCTGAAGGTTTCAACTTTGCCAATTGTAATTCTGGGATTATATCTTTCCTTGTTGAACTTGAAATGAAGGTATGTATGTATGTAAACACATGATAAAATGTCACCTCTTCAATCTAACAATAGATTTGGAGATAATAATAAGACAATGGTAATATGTTCTTACCAAAAAAACAGATAGATGTTCCACTTTGTTTACAACCAAGTGAGCTTTTGCCAATGAAACCCTGGATTCAAAAAACTGAACGAAACCTTGTCGTTATGATAATTAAAAGATTCTGCCTACATTTGAATTCCTGTTGGTACCTTGCAGCGAACTTCAGGAATCTTGAAAGAACTGCCATTTCTGTTGAGATGTATTTTACTTTTTTGAAGTCTGATGAAGTGGAGTATTCAGTCATTCCTTTAACAGAAAAAGTACTCAAAATGTATTTTATTCTCTTCTTCCATTTTTTTTTGCCAATACACAGGACCTGTGGAATTTCAGCGTAAGATTTCATAGTCCCCAACCCTGGTTTTCATAGTTTTTACCTCGTTCATAGTTTTTACCTTGTTCTTAGCATTTCAAAATAGTTTTCAATATCATTCATTTCCATTTTATATCCAACTATGATTTCACATGTTATACAGTTACTGTTGAGTTTACGTTCACAACTTGGTAGTTATTTGTTAGTTAGTCTTTAGCTTTTTTTTTTACATGCATGGCACCAACGTTATTAGCGCATTATTCAACCAAAAATGTTTCCTTGCTCTGGAATCATATTTTGTATTGGTTCTGAACTCAAAGCGTACATTAATTTACCTAGTATATTTTAGCAAACACACTCAGCCTTCTTCAGTTGTTATTACAACAGTGACGAGTAGACAGAAATACAAGTACATGTAGTTCACACCAACCCTCCTGTGATTATATGACAAGTCTAGGTCATTGAACCATAGACATGTACATGTACAGTAACAGTTTAACTTGTACTTAGTTGTGTACAAACAAATACCCACTAGGATTAACTTGTATTTAGTTGTGTACCAAAAATACCCCCTAGGGAGAAAGAGGATTAACTTGTACTTAGTTGTGTACAAACAAATACCCCCTAGAGAGAAAGAGGACCAACATGTACTTAGTTGTGTACAAACAAATACCACCTAGGGAGAAAGAGGACTAACTTGTACTTAGTTGTGTACAAACAAATACCCCCTAGGGAGAAAGAGGATTAACTTGTACTTAGTTGTGTACAAACAAATACCACCTAGGGAGAAAGAGGATTAACTTGTACTTAGTTGTGTACAAACAAATACCACCTAGGGAGATAGAGGACTAACTTGTACTTAGTTGTGTACAAACAAATACCACCTAGGGAGAAAGAGGATTAACTTGTACTTAGTTGTGTACAAACAAATACCACCTAGGGAGAAAGAAGGCAGAATGATTAGCCAAAATATACTTGTTAGATTATTACGGCAAGTTCAGAATGCATACAAGATGGAGCACTGTTGTTTTAATGTGCTTCAGATTTATCACATATTGTTATTATCACCATTTGGTTGGGAAAAAAGATGGATATTAGGTTTGATATAAATTATACGGAGATAAGAAATTAAGAGAGGTGAATGTTTTCACTTCCATATCTACAATGTAATGTATTGATATATCCATCTTTTTTTACATAGTATATTTTTAGTTGCAATTGCTGGCTTTTTGTTTCGGTTTAGAGGTCAAACCCTGAAGTGAATGGACATCAGTACATTTGGCACTCTCATTGCTTAGCTCTGATTTTCAGTTTCCGGTGTTTTTTGCTAAAGTTTAGGAACCTGTTAATGTGCCATGGGAACTTGGCTATATTTTACCTGAATGCCACCCTTTAAAAAAATAACATGTTTCCAAGCTTTGAGAAAGCCAATGTCATGTCCATGGTTCTTTTATAAATATGTTTGCCACTGTATGTATAAATGTTCATCATACAGGAAGTTGTCAGAGATAGATACAGCTTGGTGCCATGGTGAAGCCCTCCCATTGGTATATTCCTAATGTGGCCTTTGACCTTGCATAATTAATTGATAAGGTTCAGGTTTGCCAAGACATGCCGTTTTACCCAACAATGCCTATATTTTTATTACTTCACTCTACTTGATTTGGGTACATCTTTTTTATCAAACCCAAAAATGATAAATTTAAAACTATGATTCATGTTGAGGTTATTTAATGCACATGTTTTGCAACCTGAAACTGTTTTGATACATTGTTCCCAACCCATTAATCCACAGTCACTGTTTAAAGGGGCAGACAGTCTAGATTATAATGTTTTTCTCTGTTATTTTTGTTTACACGAAGATTATTTTTTCTGTCTACTAGCACAGACAAGTAAGAAATCTACATATACAATCATAATAACAAGAGACACCGTCAGCAACATGTTTTTACAGATCAAGGCCCATATACCACTTCGGACCAAATTCTAATTGATGCCAACTCCAGACTGATAAGTGAATTTAAACGATGCATTTCATCTTGTTCAACATCCAAGTTTTTCTTAAACATAGTAAAATTCGCTATGGAAGGCTTTCCCTTTAATTCATATTTTAAAGAAAAGTGACACAGAAAAATGTTCATTTCTGGACTGAGCCCCTTTACTCAGAATGTCCTTCACCTTATATAACCCTTCATCTATGCATTACACCCATACAACTGACACTACAGGTCCCTTGCCAGTCCAAGATAGCAGGTAAAGCAAATGACACAGACACAGAAGACAACCAGTTGACAGAGTCAGATGCTAGCTGTGATGATAACATTGGTAGTGGTGGTGGTGGTGGTTATGATGATGATGAAGTGTACGTTTGTGTGATGCAATACATTCTCTTTCCTCCACACACAACTACTTTAAGAGATAGGTAGGTACTCTTCTTGTTTTTGTCACCTTGTAACTGTTTTCAAAAAGGAGCACTTCCTAATTAAAACAGTTATTTTGGATGAATTAAAGAATGTTATCTGCAGATATTTTCATATTTGATTCACACTTCTTCCTTGGTGTCTGTAAAAATACCATTTAGAAAATCAATTACAGACAGTCAGTCAATCAATCAATCGGTCAGTCAGTCAGTCGGTCGGTCAGTCAGTCAGTCAGTCAGAGATTGAGAGAGAAGGCTAGGCACTAATAGGCAGACAGACAGACAGACAGACATAAAGAGGGAAGAGACACAGACAGACAGATGGACAGACAAGTTAGATAGTCTTTGTTTGTTATGTTTGTGTTCACTTACCTTCAGTCACCTTTTTTTAATGTAAGGTGAATTGTGAAATCAGATGTTTATAATTTCCCTGATATTAACATTCAGTTTTAGAAAAGATTAATGTTACTGATTAACCCCTATCTTTAAAACCTTTACAGTTTTACAGCAGACGAGGTAGATCCAGAATTTGACACTCCAGAGGCTGATGGTGAATTACAGATGGTAACAGAATGTTGGATTGAACCTCAAAGTGGTATTGTCTTCAACTCTCCTGAAGAAAGAAATTACTTGGAGAATCTCAGCTTTAAACAAGTGGCCCAGGCTGTAAGTTTTGTCATAGAACCAACCAGTGACTATCATGTACAAAAATAGTTTCATTCACTGTGTAGAATTCTCAATAAAACTTAATTTCATCAATTTACAGTGCAATGAAATATCAGAGGAGGAACACTATACAGGAATGATGGATCCACTCTACCAGTTGTATACCTACCATTGCTATAGGAGGAGAGCCGGGGGAACCGGTTCTAACTTTGACAAGACCTTAGGCTTGAGGTCATGACCTTTTTTCTAAGTTCATTGCCTCATTCCCAGATGAAAATGGCTGTTAGTCGACGAAATATTGGTGGACTCTGATATTTAATCGCACTGTTGATTGATGAAATTAAGTTTTTATTCAGTGAATATCAGTTTTCACATAGGATGGTAAATGGTCATGCATGCTTATCTTTGGGGGCAAGTTCAAGACGATTTCAAACAACCTCACATACCCGGTAACGGTAACTGTTATAAATCAAGGAAATTTCAAGAAACCTCACATAACTGTCTTATTAAAGTCAGGACACTTTCAGCAAGGTTCTAGTATGTGTCTGCATTAAAAATGACATAAAATGGTTCCGCCATCTACCTGAAGTAGATGTTAGGAGTGGGTTGTATCCTTTGTATTTTGTTAGTCATGACCATCACATGACATTAAAGAAACAAACTCGTGTCAACATTGATATCCCTGCCAATATATGTATAGGTCAGACCATTCATAAAGTGAACATTTAATTTGCATTTGAAAGCTCTCAATTTATATATTGTGTGCATCGCGGTAAAATTTCTAATTCTCATACGATTACTTTGATTTCATGACAGGTATTCCCTATAGACCAGGAAGTGATGACAACTCTACTCACATTTGAACATTTACGTCTGATGTGTCATAACGTAGCTGTGTCATCACCAGTTGTCAGTTCACCATCCACACCTAGTTTCAAACAGTCCAACCAGGAAGTGTTAGAGTGTAAAGAAACTACAATACATAAAGTACCCTTTGATTTCTCTGTCACTAAACTCTTGCCAAAATGTCAGCAAGTTGAGTTATTGTTTTCAACATTTTCAGAAGGTAAGTTTGTTGTCTACTCTGATGTGTATTATTATCTTACATTGTTGGAGATGAGAAATAGTCTCAAAGGTTTTATAGTTGTAGTAATAGTAAAATGATTATAATAATTTTGGGTTTTTATATAGCACTTTCCCACTTTGTGCTCCAAGTACTTTACAATTACACGTATTACCTCTGACATGGATCTATAGTGACACGACGGCCCTGTACTTCCTCAGCTCCCTTGAGAGCATACAATCCATTGCAGCCTCTATAAGTGCATAGGATTAAAGCATACACGTTGCAACTCATATCCTATCAGGTCCCCAATTATACAGCTGGGTTGACTGAGACACAGTCTTGATTCAAATCTTGCCCAAGAACTTTATTCACTCAGAATCAAACAGCAGCAACAGGGCTCGAACCTGCAACCTGCAGATTCCAAGCTAGCCACTCTAACCATTCTCCCATCATGACACAACTCAGTTATGTAACTTTCTGTTGTAGCTGAACAAGTACCACCTGAAGGGGATACAGGAACAGACAAATCTGAAACTTACCAAGAGAGTGCCAATGAGATTCTATTTCAACTCCTACATGAACAGCTAGAAGATATGAATAACAGAGAAGTTACACTCTCTGATCATGAATGCAGTGAGTTTCCTAGACTAGTCCTACAGAGGGATAGACAAGGTGTGAAACCTGTCTTTGAGATCCCGGACAAATCGGATGAGAAGACCTCGAAGAAACCACGACAAGACACTTTGAAAGATACTTCTCTCAACAGCAGTAGAAATCAGCCATTCTTGCTGCCGGGATCAGAGAGAACCGGTGATTGGTCAGACTCCCAGCAAACTACCAGTTCTGCTAAAGATACTTCGCAGCGATTGGAAGATGTCAGAAAACAGCTCAAAGATGATTCGTCGGTACCCAGATGGTCATGTTTTGTTAAGACTGTGGAACACTCGCATAACAAAATGCAATTCACTATAATGCCAGCAAGTTATGAGGACTTAAAGAAACTGATGAAGAAAAAGGACCAGGAACAGTTGCCTAAGAGACACGAGGAGGGAGAGAAGGTAGATGCAGGACTGCAGGCAAAAGAGAATGTGGAAAGTAAGAAGGATTCTGGGAAGAAGGTGGAACTAAAAGACGATGATGAACCTGATGGGCTTAGGGAGATGGAAAGAGAGAGTAAAGTTGGACGATCGCCAAGAGAACCAAGGTGGCGAAGACAGTCAGGTACTACTGATAAATCAACTGATGCTGATGCAAAACCTTCCTTTAGGAGGTCATGGAGTGTTGAAGCAAACAGACGAATCAGCCAAGGTACTGATAACAGTAGTTGTACTACCAGTGGTCTATCATTACCTATTTATGTCTACGACTGCTCCTACTCATCACTCACAGATCAGCTGATTAAGAAAGACACAAACAGGAGAAACGTACATGATGATGTCTTCCAGGATCTCAGATTCGTGCCTTTTGAAACCGCGGAAGATTCCGATGATGATGGTGATGATGATGATGGAAGGTACGAGTATGACGGAAAGGAGCCTGGCAGGCCAAGGAAAGAGAGAAGACAGAGTGGAGGATCTGGGAAACATTACAGTGATAGGAGACCGTCATCCAATCTAGTGACGCAGAATCAAGCATTAGCCGTATTGTGTAACACACTGTCTGATGGGTTCTATCGTTGCTTTGTAACCGGGTTGTACAAGAGTTTGTGTGTGTCACGACATGTGGACTGTCTGGATGTAGAATTAGCTGTAGACAAAGTGTGTGAAGAGGCACTCTTAGAAATTGATATTACTGACTATCTACAAGCTGTGTGTGGACATGTGACTGATTTCAGTGAAAAGGTAAGACATCGTAGATGAACCCCTACAGTTCAAGAAAGGCTTTCTCACTGGCTAGAATCAGGCTAGCTCAATGTATTAACAGAGGGTCAATGTAGTTTTAACACTGAGCTGGCACTAAGCCCTCACCAGCATGTGTTCATAACCAATACAGTTATACATATAGTCTCGGTTACCCAGACTCTCACCACTGGGGGCTCTGTATACGAGACAACCCAGACAAGAGCCTGTGGAAACCATGTTTCAACTACCCCCTCGCTGGAAGTCACACAGTACATTTCTTCCAAGTCAGAACATATGGGCTTATGAGGCCTGTTTGTTGTAATCAAACTGGATCACTCACTTGAGAAGTGATAACTTGTTGTGAAAGTACCTAAAAATCATTTAGCCTGCAATGTTGGACGCAAAGTGTTCCCCAGTATGCGCTACTCCAGAAGCTACTTCCTGCGTGGGGTAGTGGAAATGTGGTTTCCCCAGACGCTCACTTGAAGTGGTCTCGTAGGTTGAGCCCCCAGTGGCGAGAGTCTGGGTAACTGAAACTAATGCAGTTAATGCTTACACCAGCACAATGTTAGTCTGTGAACAAACTAAAACAACTTTGAAACGGTCATCAGTTTAACAATTTTACATCACAGTGATACTTGATACATGACCAAAACACATGTGTCGCCATATAATAGTAAATCTATGTTACCTGATAAAAATATCAACTTATTAAGCAATGTTAAAAGAGATTGGCATACAGTCCAAGTTCATAACTCAATTTACAACATTCCATCTTCCCAAAGTTTTTTTTTTTAAGAATCAGTTCAAACTCTCATTTATACTTATATAGGTAAACATACAAGAACACGCCATGGAGAGTTTACAGAGAACAACAAGACTGGCTGGTAAAATAGAAGAAGACTCTACAGATAGTAAGAGTGTGGCCACCAGGTAATGCCTATATTTGAGTAGTAAGAGTGTAGCCACCAGTTAAGTTTTGGGAAGGGATTAAGATGTTGCCTAGTTTTGAAACTGTGTTGACAACTTGTGATTTTGCAAATGAAGCAAGTCAAATTGAGTCAATGTGTATGATTATTATATGGTTTTTAAATTTGTATTTATATAAAACAGAACTCTCTCAATTGTTATTTCTCAAGTTGATTGGCTAATGCATCAGTCACACAATCTGATTGGTTCTGTACCTTTCTCTTTAACCTGTGATTGGTTTGTACATCTGTTTACAGTAATGAGGAAGAAATCCCATTCACACCAGACCTTGCAATGATTGGTCAATCTAGCACCAAACCTATGTGTACGTTTCCACTATCATCTCTGAAGACATCCAAGATATGTGAGGCATCAGAAGGACTACATGATTTTATAAGAAAGAAGTTTAATGAAATCTGGGGACAGTATTTCAAACCTGTTCCTTCCAATCCAGACTTCTACTTCTATGATCCACCAAATAAAGAAAATAGTCTTTCTGTAAGTAACAATTTTAGTCCCCAAACTGAAATAGTGGGAGGAACTTGTTTTGTTTTAGCCCCAAAACTGGAAATAGTGGCAGGAACTTGTTTTTTTATTTTAGCCCCAAAATGACAGTAGTGGTAGTAATGTTTTTTAGCCATCCAACGTGCAGTTATTTTCATTTTATCCCCCAAGTGGCAGTAACAATTCACTTCTCACACCTCCACAATAGTCCTTGAAAAGCACAAGTGATATCTGCAAATTCTTGGAACATGAAATGTAATGATCAGCCATAAACATTTCCATTGCATGATTACATAATATTTCTATCACTTGAATAATATGTTTAATAGTCAGTTGATGAAATGCTAAATACAAAAAATACTTTTGGAAAGTGAAATTAGTTGACATGAACGATCCTAGACAGTGAATTGACAACTGTTAAAAAAGTATTAGAAGTGATTAGAAGTGTGTTAACACTGTTATACTTAAAGGAATGTCTCTCAGTCTCCTTTATCACATGAAATGCTCATCTTCTGTAATTGTGTTATAGCATTTACATTGTTTGTTTCCATGACAACAGGATGATGAGGGAGAGTTAGAGGATGGAGTTTTCAGTGACACTGTATTGGATTCTAGTACATCCGATTTCACTAAAGATGTCATTACAATGACAGACAGAACACTTAGATCCTCAGTGGACAAAGACCTTGGTAAGATATGTGTTTTTTTACTTGGAACAAACCACTGCATGAAATATAACATCTGTCAATGACCATTGAATTTCTGTGCTCTGCTTAAATATCAATTTAAGTGTGTGTAGCCTCAAGAGTGTGCAAGGCTGTAAAATCTGGTATGTAAGGGTCCCATTTTCCACAAAGTGTTCATCGAGCACTTGTATGCTCAATTTGTCATTTTCGGGACCCCTACAAACCTCTGTAATAGTTGTGCTACAAACTGGCTGTTTAATGTTGTGTGCATTTTGTTTAATGTAATAACATCATGGTGATCACCAATTAAAGAGGAAAGCTAGGAACTTCAGAGTGTACAGATTTATACTAAGAATTTCAAGTTTAAAACACACAACCATACAACAAGTTATTACAATACAGACCATGTCTGCATGTCAAAGGATGCCATTTTCTTCAGAGACAAAACAAACAGTTTATGATAAGGAATTGTAACATTACTTTAAGAAGACAAAGTTTAACATAGTTAAATGTAATTGTCATGAGTAATCCTTTCACCTGTGACACCTGGGTGCCTTCATATCATGAATATTCAACAGAAACACTAACACAACACTAAGGTTCCCACATGCGGGTTTGGTTTCTATGGAGACCCGGAGAGAAACTGACATTTTGATTTGCATGTTCTAGACTTCCTTAAACATTCAAATATCTTTTTCAATATTTTACACACAACAGTTCCTTCAATTCCAAAAGTACACAGTGTTCCTAGTGACTCTCACATTGAGTTTATACATGAAGAGTCTAAACCAGATCAGATGACACCCAGAAGTGCTGATGAGAGGGGGTCTGATTACACCAGAAGTGGTGATGATAGGGGGTCTGATTTCACTAGTGATAGTGAATATCTTGACATCTACACTGATGATGTCGATAACGAGATAGACAGTGAACTAGGGAGCTCCATGGAATCAGTAGCTGGTAGTATGATTGGAGGAATGCCACCACTCTTTGTTTGCTTGACATGTTCAGTCAGGAAGGGGAAGAGTAAATCTGTGGTGTCTCTACCCACATGTCTTGGTAAGTATATTTATGGTGTCTCTACCCACATGTCTTGGTAAGTGTATTTATGGTGTCTCTACCCACATGTCTTGGTAAGTGTATTTATGGTGTCTCTACCCACATGTCTTGGTAAGTGTATTTATGGTGTCTCTACCTACATGTCTTGGTAAGTGTATTTATGGTGTCTCTACCAACATGTCTTGGTAAGTGTATTTATGGTGTCTCTACCCACATGTCTTGGTAAGTGTATTTATGGTGTCTCTACCCACATGTCTTGGTAAGTGTATTTATGGTGTCTCTACCTACATGTCTTGGTAAGTATATTTATGGTGTCTCTACCCACATGTCTTGGTAAGTGTATTTATGGTGTCTCTACCCACATGTCTTGGTAAGTGTATTTATGGTGTCACTACCTACATGTCTTGGTAAGTGTATTTATGGAGTCTACCTACATGGCTTGGTAAGTGTATTTATGGAGTCTACCCACATGTCTTGGTAAGTGTATTTATGGAGTCTACCCACATGTCTTGGTAAGTGTATTTATGGTGTCTCTAACCACATGTCTTGGTAAGTGTATTTATGGTGTCTACCCACATGTCTTGGTAAGTGTATTTATGGTGTCTCTAACCACATCTTGGTAACTGTATGTAGGGTGTCTCTACCCACATGTCTTGGTAAGTGTATTTATGGAGTCTACCCACATGTCTTGGTAAGTGTATTTATGGTGTCTACCTACATGTCTTGGTAAGTGTATATATGGTGTCTCTAACCACATCTTGGTAACTGTATGTAGGGTGTCTCTACCCACATGTCTTGGTAAGTGTGTGTAGGGTGTCTCTACCCACATGTCTTGGTAAGTGTATTTATGGTGTCTACCTACATGGCTTGGTAAGTATCTGTTAACAAATACATATATTGCAAGTAGGACACAAAAATGTTGTTTCTTCTCTTCTTGTACAGATAGAATTATTGATGGACTGTTTTGATGACTGTAATGTTGACATTGACCCAAATAACTGTAAGTTTCTTTCTCTTCATATTACAGGTGGAATTATTGACTGTTTTGATGACCCTGATGTTGACATTGACCTCTCAGATTTAAACATCACACTAGATATAATCTGTCTGACACTACCACCTGACTTAGACATGTCAATGAGTAGTTTGAGACCTGTCAAACGTGAAAGAACCACATCAACAGGAAGTATGAGTTCACCAGTAGGCTCCCCACCAGATACAGATTTCATGGGACTGTCTGTACACAGTGAACTATCACTACCAGACTCTGCAGGGTAAGTTAAGGGGCACAGCAAACTGTCGATGTCAGACTCTGCTTGGTAAGTTAAGGGGCACTGTGAACTATCACTACCAGACTCTGCAGGGTAAGTTAAGGGGTACAGTGAACTATCACTACCAAACTCTGTAGGGTAAGTTAAGTGGTCCAGTGAACTGTCAACATCAGACTCTGCTTGGTAAGTTAAGGAGCTCAGTAAACTATCAATATCATGATCAGACTCTTCTGAGAATTAAAGTTAAAGGGCATAGAGAAAGTATCTATACCAGACTCCACTGGGATGTCATGGGGCTTAGTTAACTTTCAATATCATTGATGATAAAGTGAACCTTTCAGCAATATTAGCTGTCACCATTGTATTCAAGTTGTCATCATGGTAGAGCTTTTAAGTTATCAATTTACAAATTAATTGTGATGGTTTTTTGTGTTCTCATTTGCTTTCAGTAATTTCCCAACTGAGTTGACAGTTGACCCTCTAAGCACCCTACCTGACATACAGAAAGAAGTCATAACACAGGCTGAGGAACAGGTAAGACGACCCTTTAACCTTTAACCTTTATAACCTTTGACATAGACACCATACATGGCATACAATCTATTTTTCAAGCATAGCTTGTACAAGTATGTTGTCAGTTGCCACAGTGTAATTTGGTTTTTTTTTATTATCATTCCAAACATTACAAAGTTACCACAAAAATATGGTTCTTAATATGGTCCTGTAGCCAGCAAAATAACACAGTATATGTCATTGCCTTCATTATCTCACTTGATTTCCAAACCTATAGTTGGTTGAATGCAAACCCAAGAAGATTTGTCACCACTAGTCTCACTCTGTCATATATTATAGGGTTTTCAAAAAACAGTAGAAATGATGTTGATTTGGCATTTCATTCATAGGACATTACGTTTTTGACACAAAGATAGACATATTTCAACTCTAGACTAACAATAACAGAGACACAATAAACACAGCAGGATCCTTTGCCCAATCACATTGAACACTGATAAGCATTGCTATTCTTTCACAGTGCAGTCAAAACAAGCTTCTGATGAGAACATTACACATGGACTTGATGATTTTACTGGCTTCAATTGTTTATTTCCTAACTGATAATCAACATATCAACTTGACTACTTCTACATCCCCCACTGTGCATGGAACCTATGTACAGTAATTGTTTCTTTTGCAATATAAGTTGTCTTCAAGTGTGTGTAAAATAAAATGTCATCGAGTGAAACACCAAACCAACATCATTTCAACTGTAAATGCCATGAAGCATTAATTTGCAAAATTTATGAAATGTAACTGACAAAATATTTCAATATTTTTCATTTATTTCCCAGATAAAATGGTTGTTGAAAGACGAGATAGCTTCAGCCAAACGATTGATGACGCCTATTAATGCATCTACATTAGAAATGGTGGCTGCCCATGTCCAGGCCTCTACTGATAAACCCACATGTAAAGCTGAACATGTACCGTTACAGTTTGTGTTCGGAGCTGAACAGAGTCTTGGAAAGTTTACTGAGGTACTATACATTTAGAGTAACCATAGACAATTTACTACAAATTTGCAGCTTGTTTTAGAAAGTCTGTTTGACAACTTGATGTTTGTGTCTTCCACTGTGATTTTCATAGAATGACTTTAGGGGTTGCCTGAGTCTGAGGCCTAACTAAACGAATTTAGTTTTTTTATCGTACATTGAACTATCAATCTTGCCACTTACATTAATAAATTAAAGACACTGATTCCATACAGTGTAAATTTATACATTGTGTCTCTTAATTACCTGTACCTGCCTCCATCTGACCTTACTCTGATAATTGACCAGTGATGATGAAATGTAGTTAGCCCTTAAAATGCCTAGAAATGTAAGTAGTTTTGACAGTATGAACCCTTAGTTGTTTGGGTTTTTTTCTTTGCAGGAATTTGAAGAGATGGACATTACAGGCTACTGTCTACAGAAAGAGGACACTTACTACTACTTGACTAGAGACAAAGAATATATGACAACCCTAGCTAGAGCTAAAGCTCTTGAAAATGCAGTTGCTGCTCTCAGCAGAGAGAGTCTTTTAAATCGAGACGATATGTTAGATCAAAGCCTAAGTTCCAATGATCCCAAATCACCAAGAGTAAAATCATTTGAGCAAGGTATTGAAAATGTGCCAGTTAAAGAGAAGGAGAAAGAGAGCCCTGGAACGCCAGTGCGAAGAGGGTCAAGAGATATAAAGAGAGAGGCTGAGAAAGAGAAAGAATCGAAAGGAACAGAAGTGGAGTCTGTTGCCAAGCAACTGGATGATGGAGGAAGAGAAAGTGAAGGTCAAAAAGATGCTGGTGATGAAGAGAAGAAAGTTGATGAGAAGACACTAGATGATGATGCCAAGGGGACTGACGATAACAGTAGTGGAAGTTCTATACAGATATTGTCTGAAGAACATGGTGGAGAATCCAGACAAATGCCAAGTGTTGATCAGCCTGGAAAAGAAATCAGTGATGTTGTGGTTGTCACGGATACTGAAGCTGATGTTACTGAACAGCATGATGAACAAGAAGATGGTAAAACAGAAGCTGTGTCTATGATGAGTAAAGACGGTAGTTTTATTATCCTAGAAAGGACTAGTGGTACTGAGAGTAGTAGTAACCATGACAATGACGAAAACACAGATAAGACGGCTAGTACTGAGATAGCAGAGGATGTAGTCGCTGTGTTGGAGACCGAGAACCAACCAGTTGAAGGGAACGGGGAAGCTGGCGGTGACCAAGAACAGAAACAACAACAGAGTGAAGATGATAACAAGGAGAAATCTGAAACTGTTACAGATACAAGTCAGATCCAAATAGAAATTGAAAATGGATCAACATCAGAAGCTATGAGTATACCGCCCTCAGCAATCCCTGAAAGACTATACACCGATGGCACCCATCGATCTAGTCCGTCATCAGAGGGCACTGCTCCTTTTTCACCATCTATGACATCGACAGTGTCATCATCAGGAGTCGGTACACCACTGACAGAAGTGAATGAATCTGATAATCTGCCATCGTCAGATGAACGTAAACACCGTAGACAAGCCAGTATACTGTCTACAATGTCTAGTGGTTTCACAAGTGTGAATGCCAGTAGAATTAGTCTGGAGGACGAAGAAGAAGGTAATTTAAAAGAAAATTAAAATAATGGTGATTGATTTGCTTTATAACTGCTATAGTACAACCGTCAAAAAAAATGTTGTGTTTGCTTGATTAATTTGTTTTATAACTGCTAAAGTACAACCCTAAAAAAAAAACACCACTGACATGTGTTTGATTGAATGAAATGAGCAAAGGAAAGATTATAGGCAAAGACATAATTAGGTAAAACAACAAATTAACTGATACTAAAACAACAGCTGGTGTCTCTGATATAGGTTCACGCAATGCTGTTATCGGTTTGTTTATATCTGTGGAAATTCTAATGTAACAGTAACAGTTGGACTCGATAATCTCTTTATATGTATCATACTGTACATGTACATAGTCTTATTATGTTTGGTGTATTTTATCTGTATAAACTGTCATTTAAATTTCCCAACTTGTCGAATGAAAACAGTTTTTGATTCTGTATCTTATTGTGCATGGTTCAGAGCTCTGATTATGGTTCCGAATCTGATTATGGTTCAGAATCTGATTATGGTTCAGAATCTGATTATGGTTCTGAATCTGAATCTGATTATGGCTCTGAATCTGATTATGATTCCGAATCTGATTATGGTTCTGAATCTGAATCTGATTATGGCTCTGAATCTGATTATGCTCTGAATCTGGTTATGGTTCTGCGTTCTGATTATGGATCTGAATCTGATTATGCTCTGAATCTGGTTATGGTTCTGAGTTCTAATTATGGTTCTGAATCTAATTCTGATTATGGTTGTGATTCTGATTCTGATTCTGATTCTGATTCTGATATTTTCTGTCCAGGATATGAAGGAGGTACAAGTGACAGCGATGATGAAGGTCATATGATGTCAGAGACAGATATTGGTAGATACCAGTCATTGATGCCTGAATTCTGGTTGATTCTTAAAATCAATGAAGACAAAGTGGATGTATTCTTTCATAGCAGGTCAGTTAAAAGAGTAAAAATCTACCTGAGTTCCCTACCGCATTCTCTACGAGTATTTAGTTATGGGTTTTGAAGTAGGTAAAATTCACCTGTCAGGAATTCAGTGACTTCCTTGGATATTTCACCAGGGTTCCCTACCAGTGTTTATTTTGTTACAGGCAGTAAAGTGTAAATTAAAATCTATCTGAGTACCCCTGGTATTTGTTGAAGAGGTAAAACTTAACAATACCCCCAGTTATATTTTACCAGGGTTCCTTATACAAGTACTTTGTTAAGTAGGTAATATATACCATAAATAAATCCTCAGGTGTTTGATGAGGGTTCTCTATCCAAATTATAGTAAAAGCTATGGAAATATATACAGGTTTGACTGGCTTTCCCTTCTCTGTAACTAAAGTTCCCAAACACTGCTTTAGAAGTACAACCCCCCCCCCCCCCAAAAAAAAAAGCAGAATATTTCCAATTATTGATTTATTGCATGATTTGTTTTCCTTTTCACAGAGATTATGGTGATACAGATAGTCTGGACACACAGGGTGCTTTATATGGTAGAGTTAAAGACGCTATTAGACAGACTTGTAGAACTGTCAATCAGGTTAGTTTACTTCAAGTGAACCAACACTTTTGTAAAACATTGGTCTAAAATATCTATTTTCGCTATAATCATTCCATTTCCAACAATTTTGTTCATTTTCACTCACTAAGAAACATGGAATGTAATGCAAAAAGGGCTCAGCTTTAGGAGGACCTGTTAGCCGTACTAGCAAGGTCCACAAACCCATATTGTTTTATCATATACCCCATGTACAATGGAGTGACACGGAAACATCATTGGAATCATATAATCATATACATGCAGGACATACTATTTTGATCGCAAACACATAAAATAGTGAAGAAATTAACAAAGCCAAATCACTGAGAGAACGGATATCGATGAGTGTGCCACTTGCCATATTTGGGCAAAGTGTGCCAGGGTTTGATATTACCTGAGTTAGTTGTATGTGCTCTCCATTGAATTGCATTGGGAGCGATACTAAGGGGTTGTTGGTGGCCAATCAGTTAGCTCATGTGCCTCTTACCTCTGCAGTCTTGGTTTAAGCCACCAAGCATCAGCTGGGTTTAATTCAAATTTAACCAGATCTGTATGTAAGTAGGGTGATGCTCAGTTTGACTCTGCCGAACAATGCAGGTTTCCATGCATATCAGGTTTCCTCCTGGTTCTTCAACACTAGCCTATAGGGCACTAAGGCACTGCTCTTGTGGCAACCATTCAACAAATTTCTGTATTTTTTTGGACGAATAAAGATCATTATTATATAATAATTATTGTTATTACTAGGTATATGTTAAGGAAAAATATCACCTTTGTTTTGAAGAATACTAAATGTAAGATTTGTGACAGGTGACATATAATATGTTTTCATTTATACTTGTATGTTTAGATGATGTTACTACAAGATCTTCATGATACCAGACTATGTAATGCTTTACTGGTTGCTGAAAGTGATGAAGATGTCTGGAAACAAGACGAGTTTACTACTTCATCTACAGGACTACCAAGGGTTAAATCAGATTTAGAAGGTAAGTTTTAATACTGGTGCAATATCGGTAGATGCATAAACCAGATATTGAAGTCATCATCAGTCAAAATGAGTGGGTTTGCCATGACAAAAGGTCTAACAAATTGTATGGTGAGTTTGGTATGTATATATTACACAGTTTAATAGCCTCTTTTTGACTTATTTTGTGAAGTTCATTATGATGTAATAATTTGGTTACCAATAAATTCATTTAAACACTGTACACTTGCTTTCCAACTTGAACTTGAAATCAGATGGTGAATTTGATAAAACCACTACAGAGTATACCTAAATGGGTTATTTTATCTCTCGCAGAATTTTCAGATGCGTACCAACAGAAAGGTGATTACTTAGCAGCCACTATGAAATTTGATCCAGGTTACTTTGCATGTGACTGTGTATGGACAACTCACATAGCTGTACATCCCAGACTTAGGACAGGCCCTGGTAGAATGGGTGCCTCTAGAGGTATGTAATCAAATCTAATGTTTTCCTGGACCAGTACTCTCTCCTGGCTTCAAAATTTAGACTCCATTTTATACACAATGACGTTTTCAAATGGAATGGAAACACATAAAGCATGTATATTGTTGTGTTTACACATACTGACTTCACAGAGATAACAAAATAATGCAATATATGAAAATGCAATGATTTGAACATGTTGTCGAAAGTGAATCATTTTCAAAACGATCATTTTTCATTCAAAAACGGAGTCCTTGTAGATGGGCAAAAACAATAAAATTCAAACACAGTGTCATGTAAACAGTCAAAAACACACTAATTTGAAAACACACATATTTGAACTCAGGAATAACACCCCAACACACACCCATCGGTGATGTGCTAATGCACATGCTTAAACCATGTCATGGTGTTTGTCCATGTTCAACATTAATAGCATTATTTTCGAATTGTTTTGTCTTCAGTTTGGCATTTCTGTGTACAACATGAAAACTGCTTGACCAGCCTTCCATGTAAATACATGAAAACACATTTAAATGAAAGTGATATTTATTCGTAATTTTATTTTTAAAACATTGTATAAACACAACCTTAGACTGTCAGAAATGTTAAGCCTTAGGAAAGTGTATGAACTGTAGACTTGAAAAAACAAGAACATTTACTATAGTGTGTTATATTTACAAGGATGTATATTTCTGGACGGTGCGATTTTTTAATTTGAATTCTTTCAAATTGCTTTATACCTTACCATTCTTCATAATATTAAGTAATTAGAATTAATTTTGATTTAAATGTTTTGATTGATTTATTTATTTTCCCATTCATATTTTTAGGTATACAAGCCTTGAGAACTGTAATTGATGCACTTGCTGTGAGCAATAGGAAAAATATGTTTGTGTACAAAGAAAGGGAGAAAGGTAGTGTCTTTTATCTCAGGTAAGAGTTGTTCTATAGGCTTGATATATCTCCACATTGTTGTCAGACATTCTTAAAGTTGATATAGTGAGATGTCATATTTATCAACAGCTTTAATATCATATTTTGTTATTGTCACAGAGTTCATAAATTTCACACTGCATTTTTTCAAAAAGTTAAAATTTCAATGTTGGTTATATATATGAATGTAATAATTAAATTAGTTAGTTAAACACCGAACTTTACTAAATTTGCCTCGTCCTGACAGTCCTGTCCCAGCTGATATCCTGCAAATAAGATGTTATTGTGACAATCCTCCAAGAAGTGCGCCCTCAACTATACAAAGCTGAAATAAACATAGCTTATAACAACGGAACACTAAAAATATTATTGACACTCTCCATAGAAAAGGTAGAGCTGAAATGTTATAAGTTTAGGTTAGAAGACAGACACCCTGTAACCTGTACATTCTAGATCCTTTATACCCACTTGTTGTTCTGTTATCTTTTAATACTTGTTTATATTTTTGTTTAGATTGTATGAATCTATGTGTGTCACCACAGAAGGAGTCAGTGTATACTCAGAACCTCCTACACCAAGACTTGATGAACCTTCCTCTACTTTGGGTAAGAATTTTGAGACAATCTCCCCTCTATTACATTATGTTATGATATGTTTATGGTACATTATATTATGTTATGATATGTTTATGGTACATTATATTACATTATGTTATGATATGTTTATGGTACATTATAATATGTTATGATATGTTTATGGTACATTATATTATGTTATGTTATGATATGTTTATGGTACATTATATTATGTTATTGTACAGTATTTTAGGTTATGCTTTTCTTTGTTTTGTGATACAAAACTTAGAATTTGTAGTGTTTTAATTCTTTCTCGACCCAAATAATTTGCCTCCAAATCAGTCTAATATGAGGTTATTTATAATGGTAACAGTACCATACAGAAAGAAAGACTACTGTAACAGTATTTCTAATTTTAAGCTATTATTTTGACAGTATCAAGGGCATCATCTATAATGTCACTACCAGTAGATAAGACTGCAGCTGAGGAAGACCAACTCTCTGTAAGTAACTGTCTTGTCAAAGTTCTCATGGGGTAATGAAACCATCTCTGTTATATTTTTTTTAAATTGACCTTGTTGTCTATCATAACTCATGATAGTACATGGAGTGGATTCTGGAATACGAAATGGAATTGAAATTTCTTTGGCAATGATTATATAGCCTGATGACAGTAATGATGACTTATATTATTATTATTATTATTATTATTATTATTATTATTATTATGATGACTTATAGTGGTCCATGAACAAATTTAAATGTTTAGGCCAAGAAGGACCAGTAATGATAAATTGAAAGGAAAAAGAATGCCTGAAAAGAAAAATAGTAATAATCCTGAAAAGAAACTTTAAAGTACTTCATTTTTTTTTAATACAAAAAACATGTAATCATTGGTCTGACTTTAGATTGCATCTGGGGGAAGTAGAAGACCATCTGACAGAGATTCAGGTGTTGATACAATGTCCATGATGTCAAAGGTCAGTGGGTCATCTAAACACCAAGTAGGAGAAAGTGTACAGATAGATGTACATGGAATTACTCAGGCTGGTAAGTCTATCAAATAGCATATGAACTTTAAACTTTGACCTTTGAATGGTCAATAGATCGTTCAAACACCAGATCTTAGAAAGTGTACAGATAGAAGTACATGGAATTACTCAGGCTTTTATGTCATCTACCAAATAGTATATGAACTGTGAACTTTCACTTTTGAAAGGTCAGCAGATTGCTCAAACACCGGGTCTGAGAAAGTGTATATGGGTCAACCAGAATCTGTGCAATGGGAAAAAAGGTGAATACATAGCATACATTTATTTGTATACATGTAGTGTAACACTCACCAAAGTACGCTGACCTCCCACTTCACAACCATTCATCTAATTTAGATACAACAGTTAGGTCATGTGACAATATGGTGTAAAAAAAATGTCTCAAGAGGTTCCACATAATCGCTATCAAATATACCTACTATGTTGTTGGCCTACAAAATATTGCAAACCTAAGTATTATGAATAATAATAATTATATTTTTTTCAGGACCTGAGATATGTCAAGAATTGATACAGGTACTAAGGAACAGACTGTCAGAACATACCCTGGATATCATTACTATGTTACTAGCCAGGAATCCATTGTGTAAACTAACACCTACTGATGTACAGGTATGCTAGTCTATGTAATGAATGATAAACCAAAGTGGGTAGGTTTAGTGTGATAATCACAATCATGACTCAAATTGAAACCAAAACAAGCATCAGAATTAGAATTGAATTAAACTTTTGTTCCAAACGCAAACATGAAAATATGTACTCGAAATATTTGACTTCACAATACTGTCTTTATCAGCTTTGTCTTTGCTTTCATTTGAAGCATCAAAATTGACAACATCTTGATCAAGCTATACTTAAACAATAATGTACTCCCTCCCAGCCCATAATGGACGAAAGCAAACTTTGAACGACATAATGGGCGAGGCGACAGCCGAGCCCAGTATGGAGTGCAAAGTTTGCTTGAGTCCATTATGGACTGGGAGGGAGTACATTATTGTTATTATTTTATAGTTTTGCCAATTCCAGTGAATTTGTAGACCGAGAAACGCAAAACAACGGATAATATACACAGCGCTGAACATCGTCTGCCATGTTCGGCCCGGAAGCTGAATACTAATCATAGCGACGCACGTACGTACACGTACACACACACATATACACTTCAATGAACTGCTGTGAACACAAATTTGTTTCATTTTAATTTGAATCTTTTTAAAAAAATTCTTACGGTGTTTACCCCATAATTTCCCTGTTCTTAAATACCCACACCTTTATTGCCTTACGGACATAAGCTTGTATTGTTATGCTCGTTCCGGGGCCGCGATGCCCAATAACGGAGTACATTATCAGTAATAATGTACAGCGATGACGTCACAAAATTCACTGGAATTGGTAATGCTATAATATAATTTATGATAATGGTTACCAGTAGTTATGTCACCCACTGTGTAATGCAATATATAATTATGATATATTTTTGCTACGGTTTCAGAAACCCAATATTATAAAACGAAAAGTGGTGAAATTAGGTATAGATTCCCACACATTATACCAATTTGGCAGGAAATCCGGATTAGATACCTTGGAAACCCAAACAGAATTACCTGATGTACCCATACACCTATAACAGAAACACTGATCATGACATTTACTTTTGATGGTTCAACTTGTTGAATTCCTTCTCAACTGTATGTGACTGTCTTCATCTTTTCTCTGTCCTTTTCTAGTTCATCCAGCCACCAGGTGCAGACCCAGCCAGCATTATTCACTTCACTATACCCCAATTCTGGTCAGCCCAGCTGTTTGCTATCGGATACTACCTTCGTCAGAATATGTTGCAATTTCTACACCATCCTAAGTATGTAGATAACAAAGCAGAACATCATTTTCAACACTATTCTACACATATTCATGCCTACACAGACAAGGAGATACCAGAGAAAGATGTCTTTCTGTATAATAGACCACAGTCATCAGGTCGGAAAGGTAGGGAGTCATTTGACGTATCTCTTCTGGGTTGTCCCGTCTTGCCAGAGATAGTTGATTGAAATTGATAGGTGATTCATTTAAAGGCAAGTTTAATCTGTACAAATTGCAAAATCTGTCTGTTTATAATAATCACAAAATTATAATCTGGGATGGTCAAGTGACAAAAAGGCAATAGCAGAATTCAAATTACCAAAAATGTTTATCAGCTTGGTAGATCAAATGAAATACAAAGGTTATAACACACAAGCAGTTCAAAGTTTTTTAGCATTGAGCTTTAGTCTGTTTTGATCGATGATCCTCATCAGAATGACAACTTCCATAGTTACATCTGACCACTAGGTGGCAGTATGATCAGAATTCAGAATGTTACTTCAGTGTTTAATACCTGTACAAAAATGTAACATGTTTAGATATTTGATATGAACTTCATGAAGTTATAAAAATAGTTATGAAAAATACTGCCCCCTGAAATGAAAGGAAATAATACTCTCTATGTTATGCTTAGCGGTTACTAAAAATATACCAAAGATGATGCAGCCATAGAACTGTCGATGCTAATATAATCCATGGCTATTTTCAACACCCTAGGTATAGCAGCTATAGCACTGTCTATAGTAGATGGTAACATATCCATGACTTTTTTTAACCCCCCTAGGTATAGCAGCCATAGCACTGTCTATGGTAGATGGTAAAGGTAATCCTGTGAGCATCATCAGCAGCCCTAGACCAGTGGTAGTATTGGAGTCTGACCTCCTAGCTATGGAAGAATTTGACAGTCTAACCCATGCTGCCACATACACAACAGAGGTAGATCAGGATAGCAAATATCCAGGTGAGATTAATGTTGAGGGTCTTAAAGGGTCTTCACGGTCTTCTGTGCTGGCATAGCAGGCTAATGAATATTTGTATCTCTTCTTGATTTTCACAACATTTTGATCCGTATTTAAAGTCGTGTTATGCCAATAGATGGTGAGTTCATTGTTTGAAATTTTGTATATATTGTACTTCTAACAGATCTAACTGCTGTTCTTCAGTACTGTGTTTTTGAAATTGTGACATTTTCAGCTGTGATGACTCTCTTTGTATTAGTTTTCAACAGGACAAACTGATTTGCTTCACAAAATCCAAAATGTTTTCAGCAGTTCGACTTTATAGCAAATAAAAAATTTACACATTTCAATCTGTCTTAGTTGACTTACAATCCTTGTCAGACTGACTAATCTAGTAATTCCCAGATTGACCAATCTGAAGAATAGTTAATTAGTATGTAAATTAGTTATGTGTTGATGTAGTTTGGTGTATAGGAGAATATGACCTTTCACCTTTAATGGTGTATAACTCTGCAGGGAGCAAATGTACTTTCATAAAGAGTTCTGAAGAGTCATTTTATGACTTCACATCACATCAATTTTGCACGATGAAACACCAAATTGAAACTCTATTTCAGCTTCATTATTCTAGCCATGTCCAATGTTGTTATGTCCTATGAGGTAACCATGGACCACTGCTAGAACAATGGAGGTGAAAAAAAGAATTTCAATTTAGTGTTTCTTGATAATCATGCAAAATTTAAGTGATGTGAAATCATTAAAGGAAGTCTTCGGAACCCAAAGTTTAATAAAATATGTTTTATTTCCTAGTGTTCCCCGTTAATAACTCTCTTTATACTGTCATTTCATCAGGTCCAACTGCACTAATTTAGTACAATCATATTATAACATTGGAGGATAAATTATAAACCTTGCTAACTCTGATATTCCTGTCCAACAGGTCCAACTTCACTCATACAGTTCATATACAACTTGTAGGATAAATTCTAAACTGTGATAACTCCTGTTATTCCTGTCCAACAGGTCCAACTTCACTTATACAGTTCTGTATATGGGAGAGTGGTAACGTAGACATACCACAATTGACAGATAAACTGATGTTAGCAGTACGCCATTCACTGTGTGATGTCATAATGGAGTACCGAGTACTAACAGCGCCACTAGGATTCTGGCCATACACTGATGTCAGTTCTGTTGGTACCTCACTAGCTACGTCACCAGTACCTACACCGCCAATAGTTACACCACCTAAAGGTATTATACTTCATATAACTTAAAGAGCTTCTTTCTTACCTCAACCATACAAATTGAATTTTGGATTGAAACCATTCAAACTGATAAAGTTCAACTGTTTGAGAACATTCCTCCTTAGTCTGTGAGGTATGACGTGTCATGCCACACTACCAGCCACCAATCTGACATGTGTCTTACAGGTTGTCCCTCCTCTAGCCATGTACTATGAGTCATCATATTACTCTGGTGACCAAGGCTTCGGTATTACGAAGATAGACACAAACTGAAACTATTGTTCTTCTATGTGGTAGATTACACAAGTGGGTGATAGTGGTTCCTCTGTTGTGCAAATCTAATCACCCTGTGATCAAGATAGTGTAAACATTGTAAGTCCCAAAACAGTACACTGCAAGTTTATGGAACTAACTTTTAGAGAGATGTCTACTGAAACTATACTTAAACCAACATCCATTCAATAGCTTATCACTGTTGTATCAACACATTGTGACAATAATTTTAGTTTGTGTCTATCTTAGTAAACCAAAGGCTTGATTGCCAGAGTGGTATATTTTCACTTGGGATCATGGTAGCAAGATATAGCATTAGCTTATTTGTATAATTGTGCCACCTGTTATTCTGTTGAAATTTAAAAGTGACATAAGTCTCACATTTGATTTACAAACCATTTCTGAATGAATAATGTTAGAAAGAACTGTTAGGTTGTCAGTAATAAATACTAGTATGTGAATTTGAGTACTATAATTTTAACCAATACACAACATATTTTTGATAAACTGAGCTGAGAGCTTTCAACTGCAAACAGTCAGTCTTGTTCACTCAATGATAGATGGCGCTGTCACAAATATATGAACTTATTATTATTATAATAATCAGAAGACACCATGTCATTGTTACAGGTGCTAGTGAGAGTAAGTCAGCTGGCCAATCACCATCACTGATTAAACAGATGACATTACCTGCACCTGATAGTAAATCAGCTGACCACAGCTTGAGTACATCACCAGTCAACATCTCATCCAATAAGGTAAATAGAATCCCATAGAATGTTGAAGTAACAGTTCTCGTTACCATGGAAATTCACTATGATTCTTGACAATGTGTATGAAGTATAGTATGAGTGTACCATCAGATCTGACCTGTATGGATCATTTGGATCATCACACAAATTCATCTCAGGTTGCAGAGATCATAGGTCAGAGATAATTCCCAAAGATATATAGGAGCATAATGTTACTCGTATTGATCAAATTAATGCATGCAGGAAACAGGAATATAATGAGTTTGTATAATGGGTGTGAACAAGAATTTAGGTATTCATATCCATACATGAATCAAGCAGTCAATCAAATTTCTATCATGCAAATCTCCAGAACAGTGTTCTCTTCAGTATAGAATGACCAAAGCACACCCTTGGCTTTGGTAAACAAATAATTGTGTTGTATATGTTATTGCCATTCTTAAAGTATAATGCTATTAGACTAATGTATCATTTGAAGTACAACATTTAGTCTATCGGTCATACTGAAAAATATCTCCTTATGCATAGACTCACACACACACAGAAAAATACACATGGCATTGCTCACTCATACACATATTTACTACATTCTCATTATGGGGATCAGATTCAACTCTATGCTGACGTTACAAAGTCATAAACTTGTTATGTTGCATGTGGGACACGTCCATATTTGGGAATGACTTGTTATGGATGGGTGATCACTTAGAAATTTTTCATAAACTTGACCCAGAGTCAGCCTGAATGCATTCACAAGCATAAATTAGTCCAGCTTAAACCACAGTCCTGACCTAAACCACCCTCTGACTAACCTAACATGAAAGTTGAGTTGAGACTGAGTCGGCATAAAGTACCCCTATAGAGAGTTGCCACTGGCACTTGACAGGATTGTTGACGTTATTTTTCACAGCGGATGTCTATGGCCGATGTATTTATGCCATCACAGGAAAGGGGATTTTTCCGTCAACAGGTACAGTAGAGTTGAACACTGTATACTAATGAAATATTAAATACAATAATTACTAAATTAATGTAAAATCTGCTTCCCTTTCTAACTACTTTTCTCACAGGCTTTGCTAATCTTGTCTTTTCTTCTTCTGGTCTGTCACAGTCTTGCCTTGTGTTAGATTCACTCTCAGTTCACTGGTGTTGCTGTATTGTCATGTGACCAGTTAGGTGTATAGCTATGTATTCAGAAAATAAGCCTCGGGTCTACTTTTCTCTATAAACTGCTCAATATGAGTTTTTTTTTCATGAGAACTGTGGTCCAACGACAATGATAAACCAACTGGGAGACTTAGACTTGAGATTGGTAAAATTGGGTTTGATAAAAGCAGTTGACAAGTCTGTTAGTCTACAGTTAAAAAAATTTATTTACCGACGTTTCAACCCCACTTGGGAGGTCTCCTTTAGGGGGGCTAAGAACAATAAAATGAAGGAAACAATGCATTGAATGAAATAAACCAAGTCATAGAAATGACAACAAAAGTGAACAATTTGGGATTCGCTGCCAAGAAATTTTTTGACTCTATGAGAAGAAATTTTTTTCATTTCTAAAAATTGAAAATGTTCTACTAAACAGCATATAGTGATAGTACAAACCCAGAAAGCATATAGAAACTTGTGTTGTGAAAATGGTGAATAAAATGAAAAAAACAAAAACTTAATGCATAGTTATGTATGTCTGAGTTACTTGTTTATGACAAAGCTAGCAATGTCTGTTAGAGTGAAGACAAGTTGTTAATAGTATGTAATTATTGAGTGTGCATCATAAAAAGGGACAATTATTGAACTCATAGCTACAGTTACTATATCCAAGTTATGTCAAATAATGACAATTCAGCAAAGCCAGTGGACTGAGAGTGTGTCTACCCTAATATGTGCCTTGAGTCATGGACTGCTGCCAATGTAATGATATTTATATTACACTGAGAGGATGAGCATGATGACATATAAATGCATGCTGTATTTCAGAATGATAAGTGTCTTGAGCTAGACAGCAATTTCACCACCACAAGTATGTTTAATGCATGAACAAATTTGAAATCTTAATACAAAGGTCTGAAATCTGTGTATAAGTGAACTGTAAAGCATTGCAGTTACAGTTTTACACTAATTGGTACACTTACATGGCTTGTGAAGAAAATTCCTAAAATTATTACATTTTAACTTTCATGTACTGGCACAAAGTGGGAGAATCTATCTCATACTAATTAGCTTTAAATTTCTGTCTTGAAATTCAGGTGCTGGGTGATTTAATATCTTAAATTTATACTAACTACTTTTAGCCCTTCTGTCTTATACATATCTTCCTATAGTCTAGATGCTATCCATGGTATCAAATTATCTTTTTACCACAGTCTAGTTCAATGAGAAATCATGAACCAAAAGTTGTTCATGTAAATGAGTAAAACCCCAACTGTTAGAATGATGTAAACAATGTATAAGTATCATTCTGAACTGACAAATAGACCATATTTGGACATTACATAACTGTACCCAATAAACACTAACTTTATCATTGGACAGAATTCTGTGATTGATTATTAAACAAAGATGTGATGTTAATGACTGTGTGGGTGGTTTTGGTTGAATATGAAATTTTATCTCAGGACCTCATTGTGCTAGATATGAGGAGAGATGTTGAGATTTGATGCCATGCATAGTATCTAGACTACCAGGGGTGTAATCTTTCTGTGGGTCTGTGGGGGGTCTTTTCTTGGCTAATAAAGTGTAGACAGATAGAATGCTTTTCAATGTGCTACACTACTGTGTGTGAATATTTCAATTACTTTGTGTAAGGTTGTTCTAAAGTTCACTATTTCACCCAATAATAGTAGGAGAGGGATTTTTCTGGATAAAAAGTAAACAGTACAAATGTATGTTTATAATGGCCAGACTGCCGTACAGTGTTTGAATATTTCAAATACAGCTGCTACACCTAACTGTAGTTATCCACAGCCCACATATTTACAATTGTTATATTACAATGAAGTTAAACTTGTCTCCCTAGTAACGTTTCATTTCTAATAGGTGGTTGGGTTCTGATTTCTATCTTCTGTCTTCTTTAATAAGTCTATAAAAAAATTTGTGTTTTTCTGCAAACACTGTTTTGACATTGGACAAATATTATATTGTTGATAACTTGAATATGTAAACAGATTACCAAACTGTCATCTCATTATATACATATATACACATACATACACACAAACACACGCACACACACACACATACATACATACATACATACATACATACATACATACATACATACATACATACATATATACATACATACATACATACATACATACATACATGCATGCATGCATGCATGCATGCATGCATGCATACATACATACATACATACATACATACATACATACATACATACATACATACATACATACAAACACACACATACACACACACACATTCACTATGTATATCTGTAGTGCTGTTTGTTTTGTAAGTGTGTGTAGTTATCCATATAAAAAAAAATTGTGTCAAATACATGAATATTTTCATAAGAAAATCGAAGTTTTAACACAGAAATGAACAGCCACATGCATTTGAATGTACACAGATATAAAACCTATGAACAACCAAGCAAAGTACCCCAGTGTGTCTCAATTACAAACTTATTATTGACAAGATGAATTCAAAGAGAAATCAAATTTCCTGTGCTCAATTATATGTTCAGAATAGAGAAGTGTTCACATTAAAAAATTACAGCATATGCGATACTTGATTATTTGGTACTGGTTGTGTGTCCCAGTACATAGGCAATCATCTTTTGAATATACTATATATATACCTGTGTATGATTTTCAGTACTGGATTTGTTTCAGCTTAATTTGCGCAGAAGTTTTTTTCCCCAGAAATAAGTCCCACCAACATATGTTATGAGTTGTCATACTTCTATACTAAGATGTCACAGTGGTAAAACAGTATAACCAACACTTGCACTGAATGCTGAATGGCCAAATGCATATTTTATCTACTAGCAACATGTCTACTTTCACCCTTGTACTGTCCGCCAAATTTAAGTACACCTGACATGTCCTAAATTGCCATTCTGCCAAATGTTCCATGTGCCAAAATGAATACGTCTAGAGTATATTATGCTATTATAGATTTCTAAAAGGAGTTCTGTGAATTTCAAAACATTGATCAGAATGTCTATGTATGATTTAATATTGAGATTATAATGCAGACATTTTGCTATGCATGATATTTCTATTTGTCTCTAGACTTCACCTGCTTATAGCCCTAGTCCACACTCTGCTTCATATGCTGATCCTAGAACTAGAAGAATTCTTGCAGAAAAATGTGAAAAGGTACATGGTGCTGCAACAACTAACAGCAACCTAGTAACTGCACTGCAATGGCCACTATGAGCACTGCATGGCAAAATGTTATTAATAGCAATTGAGTAACCACTAACACAGTTGTAATGCATGGTTTTGACCTTTGACTCTGACGTGAACTGAAGTGCAATGCATGGTCTATCGTTTGACAGTAGTTTTGTATAGTTGCTAGAAGTGAAGACTTTATTCAACATTTCATGAGGGAACTACTGTCACTTCTAGGAGCAGGAACAACTCTGTCTACCTAACTAACATTAAATTGCAACTTTAGAAACTATTGGCACTTAATACAACCTGCGAAAAAAAAACATGTATGCATTTGCTTGCTTGTGGTAAGGAGGAGTGAGATAAGTTTCATGCAAAGACATACAATGTATTTAGTGTCTGTAATCTTATCAAAGTATAAACACCATGTGAGACCCGGATCCCATAACGCTGTTGTTAGAACACTACACATTATAAGGATCAAGTTCGACTGTTACTGTTACTGTTACTGTTACTGTTACATTGTAACTTCCACAGAGATAAACAAACTGACAAAAGCATCATGTGAACATACATCAGATGCACCTGCTGTTGCTTTTGTATCAGTTGTATTGTTGTTTTCACATAATTGTGTCTTTGCATGACATCATTCCTTGGGTGACTTCAATCAAGCAAGTGTTTTTTTTAACGGGTTGTAGCTAACGCTTTTATAGTTACAAACACTATTAAAGTCTTTGACCATTGTTATGTGATAGCAACTTTGTAAACTTCTATACTGGGGTACACAACAACTACTTGCTCTAGAAATGTAGAGACTAGCCAGTATTTACAGCAAAATAAGTAAATTCAATATTATGGTAACATCACTGTTTTGTGTAGGAGATGTGTAACAGTTGTTGTTGTTGTTGTTGTTGTTGTTGTTGTTGTGTTTCTGTTTTCAACAAAACTAACACAATGTGTGATGTTTGTATTGTTTGTTCATCTGAAATGTCCATTTGTGTGGTCAGTTTTATTATTGTGCATTATTTGTTTGAAGTGTTTGTTTTAGTGTAGCACTTGACATTTTAACTTACATTATTTGTTTGTATGTAGTGTTTCCAACTGTTTCCACTTGATATACAACATGACACTGTCACAATAGACATCTTTTGAAAGACTTATTTCATTTGCTTAGAAAACAATGGCAAAAATTCTTGTGAGAAAGAACTTTTATTTCTGTTTTTCCCAGAGAAATGCATGTTGTCTTACCCACAGACAATCTACCTTGTCTGTGTCTTAACTGAGGTTAAGGGGGTTTACCGACAATAAAAGGGAAATCTCTTGTATGCTGCAGTAGACCACTAATACTTCTCTCTATTTTCTACCGACAGCGATCGAAATCAACTTCATTTGATACATTCTCACCACCTTTCTTTAGAAAGTTGATGCAGCCTACATGTATACAGGTAGTTGTCTTGCAGTGGTGTATGGTGTTCACGTTTTACAATTTTCTTTCCCTTTTTATCCAAGTTTACAGGCTGATGTTAAAAATGTAGAGTCAGACATCTTCGTGCTTCTGAAGTGACTGACTGCTCACTGTAAATGCATGTTCAAAGAGTTGCAGTTGGTTTAATAACATCGATGACTTACAAATGCATGGACTTACTTACTAGGTGATTTGCACATCATAAACACATGAAAGAGTATGATTGGATCACAAAAGCCAACCTTGGGGTCACTGGGTTGTCTCAGCCAATCAGTTTGTAGGATTTATTTGCCAGGTGTACTTGACTGCCACACAGTACAGGTGGTAGGATAGGTACTTCAAATAGTATTTTAAAGTGTGACCAGTCATCACAAATTGATAGTCTCTGGGATAATACTGACACCCTTTCTGTCACATGGCATGTTTCTGGCATGCTGGCTTAGATACCAATTTCCACTCTGTGAACTCACTCTGTTACACACTCATCAGTAATCTGGTTGTTTTGATTTGAATCATAATCTAATCTTTTACTGAGATTTCAATAATAATAGATCACTTTTTTGTCTCCAGTTTTTTATATTTTTAACTTTGCATTGTAAAGCATGAATGGTGTTGTTTCAGAGACTGTCGGCATGGGATATTAAATGTAGTTATTGTATACTAAGTAGATTTTATGCTTGTGTTAGAAGGAATAACTTGTGTGTGGCATAGTAGTGGTGTGTAGATGGTTTCAGCATGGTGATATTACCATGAAATATATTTCGCATGATGACATCACAGTGGGATAGTTTGGACATGATGACAACACAGTGGGACAGTGTGGGCATGATGACATCGCAGTGGAACAGTTTGGACAGGATGACATCATAGTGGTCCAGTGTGGGCATGATGACATTACAGTGGGACAGTGTTGGCATGATGACATCACAGGTGGACAGTGTGGGCATGGTGACATCACCGTGGGACAGTTGACATGATGACATCACAGTGGGACACTTTGGACATGATGACATCACAGTGGGACAGTGTGGGCATGATGACATCGCAGTGGAACAGTTTGGACAGGATGACATCATAGTGGTCCAGTGTGGGCATGATGACATTACAGTGGGACAGTGTTGGCATGATGACATCACAGGTGGACAGTGTGGGCATGATGACATCACCGTGGGACAGTGGACATGATGACATCACAGTGGGACACTTTGGACATGATGACATCACAGTGGGACAGTTTGGACAGGATGACATCACAGTGGGACAGTGTGGGCATGATGACATTACAGTGGGACAGTTTGGACAGGATGACATCACAGTGGGACAGTTTGGACAGGATGACATCACAGTGAGACAGTGTGGGCATGATGACATTACAGTGGGACAGTGGACATGATGACATCACAGTGGGACACTTTGGACATGATGACATCACAGTGGACAGTTTGGACAGGATGACATCACAGTGGGACAGTGTGGGCATGATGACATTACAGTGGGACAGTTTGGACAGGATGACATCACAGTGGGACAGTTTGGACAGGATGACATCACAGTGAGACAGTGTGGGCATGATGACATTACAGTGGGACAGTTTGGACAGGATGACATCACAGTGGGACAGTTTGGACAGGATGACATCACAGTGGGACAGTGTGGGCATGATGAAATCACAGTGGAACAGTGGACATGATGACATCACAGTGGGACAGTGTGGGCATGATGACATCACAGTGGGACAGTTTGGACAGGATGACATCACAGTGAGACAGTGTGGGCATGATGACATTACAGTGGGACAGTTTGGACAAGATGACATCACAGTGGGACAGTGTGGGCATGATGACATTACAGTGGGACAGTTTGGACAGGATGACATCACAGTGGGACGGTTTGGATACAGTGGCATCACATTGGACAGGATGACAACATAGTTATAGAATTTCAGCATTATGACATCACATTGGGACATATTCAATATACCTAACTTGAGTACACAAGGAATAGTGTTACGCATGCATGTATATTGTTCACAAACTTCAGATACTTGAACTATCATTGTAGCAATAATTTTCACATTTCAGGTGTCTGCATGTCACTGGAAGTAATCCAGGTGTATCATTTATCATATAGTCTATGTTAAGGAAGATGCCTACTCAATAATTGATAACTGAGCGGGGAAAAACAGTAAATATAAAAAATCCAAGCTATTTGAAAAAAATCTAAAGTTTTGACAGTTTGTTTGGTAGACAAAATAAAATGCATTTTGAAATGTATAATAATGTCCAAAACAAAGGTGGTATATTTTATATGTTATTTTGTTTCCCTCACTCAAAGTCAGTTTATGATTGTTTGATAAAACACAATAAAGTCTTCAAAGAACCACAGTTGTGGTGCATTTTGTGTAAAACACATACAAATCATTATTTTCAACTGATTAGATAGCAGAATTTGACCCACATGGCCACACGTACAACATTCTGCAAAAGAAGTGAAAGAAAAACAGTGTTTCAACTAGATAGTTACAATAGATAGTCTAAATGGATTTCTTCTGTCTTAACCTGTGTTGGACAAGACATTGGCATCTGTGCAATATTCTACTAAGCTTATTCTACTAATTCTTCTAGTAACGTAGGGAATTGCATCTTCAAAATTTGCCTGTAATAGGAAATTTCAGTGTACAGGATTGGTTGTATGGTCTGGTGGGTGTGGTTTGCATATCAATGAGATTAATTTGCATAATGTGTTGTCACTTTTCCATCATGCTTGCAGTGATCACAGGGCACCAGAGGTTAAATGCTGTCACACAGTCATCCTCTCTGACACATAAACATGTACTTCAAGATAGGAGTACCACATTCTATCAAGTGTTGTGTCTGATTTGTATTGAATTATGTCCACTTTGTGATTCATGTGTTGTACATTGCATTTTACGTTTTCACACAGAGACCTATTCTGATAATAACTAACTCTCTATGGTAATATGATATAAACTACTGTCATGTATGCACTAGGGTGGGTCAAGTTTGTCACTTGAAGTATAATATGTAGTTTGAAAGATCAGAATATAAGGCATGGTATGAACATTATAAAGGCACTATATGCAAACAAGGGATTTGTATAAAATGATCATGCCTTTATGATCAAAATCTTTACACCACGAGGAACGTTACTTCTCTTTCTTTCCATCATTACCCACCCTCTACCTCACACAAACCTGCCTCCTAATGAGCGTTGCTACATTTTTTTACTTTTTAAATTGTTTTTGATAATTATTTTTCCATGACCAAAAAGGGATGTAGAACACCATAATACAGAATCTTGGTTGTTAATTTTGTGTCTTTCTACAATGTTTTGTGTTTCTGCAGCGATCCAGTTCCATAGCGGCACCAGACCATGCCAGTATGCAAAGCATGCTAGATTCGCATAAATCCCGACGTCAGTTACTTTTTGACGGGGGAGTGTCACAAGAATCACCCAAAGTACCAGCTGCTATATCTATGGCTATGTTTGGTAGGAGTCCTAAGGTATGGTAATCTTTCCTTTCTGTGGCTGCTCCTTGTACACCTGACAAATCAGAATCGCGATCAAACTCATTTTTAACCCTTCATGATCCACTGAGGAAAATCAAAGCAACAGCTATTCATTAACCATCTATGTCACTTTTCAAAAATCAAAGTTTTGTGTGTGAACAATGCAATATTTACAGTTGAAATGATGTTGGTTTGGTTTTTCACTCGTGTAAACATGACATTTAATACACACACTCAGACAACTTCTATTGCAAAAGAAACAATAATAGGTTCCATGCACAGTTGGGATGTAGAAGTAATCAAGTTGATATGTTGATTAGAAGTTAGAAAAATAAACAATTGAAGTCATTAAAATCATTAAGTCCATGTGTAATGTTTTCATTAGAAGCCTGTTTCTACTGCACTGTGAAAGAATAGCAATGCTTATCAGTGTTCAATGTGATTGGCCAAAGGATCCTACTGTGTTTATTGTGTCTCTGTTATTGTTAGTCTAGAGTTGAAATATGTCTATCTTTGTGTCAAAAACGTAAAGTCCCATGAGTGAAACATCAAGCCAACATCATTTTAGCTGTAAATGTCAGATTAGGATCAAAATTTTAGTGTGAAAAACATTTGTCTGGCAGAGCTATTTGAAGGCATAGTCCTACACACAAAAAAGAGACTTGCCGTATTTTGATACTAAAGACTCTACTGATAAGATAACACTACATGTAAATAAAGACAGTGGGATTCCAACTTTTGGAGTTAAACTTGGGGATTTTCCACTTTCAGGGAAGGGGGGCTGATGAGGTAGAGAGACAGCAAAGACTTCAAAAGAGACAGAAGAAAAGAGAAGAATTAGAAGCAGGAGAGAGAGGAATCTTACATCCTGTGTATCAAGACACTTGTCAAGACTGGATGGAATTTGAAAACAAACTTGGTAAGTAATTCTTTTAAAAATGGAATATAAAATGTTAGGTTTGGTTACATAGGCATATAGAATAGTATCCTGGTTAACAGATATATAGGGTCATATTTTTCATGACAGCGGACTAGTTGTATGTCTGGGGAAGTATAGTCCCAATACGCCGTATTCCGGTTATCGAAAAAGCCCCGAAAAGATAAAAGATATGATTGTTTGGCCACTAGGGGCGCTGTTTTAGAACCGGAAGTGAGGGCCAGAAATTGTAGAGCATTGTTGCAAAGCATAGAGTCTATAGGCATCGTAACCACTGACTAAAGATTGTCTGTCATTCCCCGTAACTTTACGCTATAATATTGCATTATCGCCCATCAAATAACGAAATAGCAAATTAACCTCTCGTTCTCCTAATATTTCGCGTAAGTTTGGCTCTGCAATTCGAACGTGAGGAAAACCCAAAAGTAGCAACATTTTGAAACGGGTAGTACACTGACATCTCACTCACGTTTTCAGTGTGACCTCGTCCATTTGCGTTACCGTTGGAGAAATTGTAGTGATTGCTTCCAGTCAAACATCGGAACGGAAAAAGGTACAAAAACAGAGGAAAGAACCTTCAAAATCACAATATACGCTACAGTTATTGCACCTTGTATAAAACCAATCTGATGTAGATGTCGGCTAATCGTTCATTGCTATTTTACTTTCGTTATTGTGCGTGAATTGACCTCCGTGGTACATGTTTGATCGCCTCCTCTACCGATCAGGACAAAAACGTAAACATGTACCACGAAGGTCAATTCAGGCAAAATAACGAAGGTAAAATAGCAATGAACGATTAGCCGACATCTACATCGGATTTTAATCAGATCGGTATAAGACATGGTATGATGAGTGAACCACGTAAACGTTACATGGAAGGCCAATTCATTGAAGGGGTGGGCGGTGTGGTACATCACTCACAATAACAATATTTATGATTCGTTGCCGACTTCAATGGGTTTTTTTTATACACTGGTGGTCCTGAATGAAGAATAGCAAGCTAACCAAAGTGTGATAGTAAAGTTGAGTATATCAATACACATATGTTTATGCCAACTTATAACCAGTACATGAAATGTTTTTTTCCGGACAAAGTTTTATGATTTCACCCGTGGTGCTACACCACTGTTCTAATAAACAAGAAAGGCCTAAGTATGCGGCGACATCAGTTACAATATAAACATGTGGCTTGGTAATTGTCGACCGAACTCTCAATATTGCAATGACTGTAGCTGGAAGCTGTTCAATCTGATTAAAATCCGATGTAGATGTCGGCTAATCGTTCATTGCTATTTTACCTTCGTTATTTTGCCTGATATTATTTTTCTTGGTACATGTTTACATTTTTCAGCGATCAGGCAGGCTAAAAAATGTAAACATGTACCAAGAAGGTCAATTCAGGCAAAATAACGAAGGTAAAATAGCAATGAACGATCAGCCAACATCTACATCGGATTTTAATCAGATTGGAAGCTGTTGTCAGATTTGTAATTTTCTAATCGTTCTTTTGTCCAGCAACAGACACCAGTAAGGTAAAGAAATATGTTTATCATGTCTACATCAGGTATATTTCGAAGGTCATCCGTCCAACTTTCAATGTTTCCGCTGTCGATTAGTAATCTTTTGATGCCCGACATCCACTATTCGTCTCCTCTTCCGTTCTCTCAGAAAATTATCATTTTCTAGTGTTTCAAGACCAAGGTTGACAGCATTTCTGGCGATATCTAGTAGATTTAGAAGTAGTAATTTTCCACTCTTTTATGAATGCACGGGGTTCTTTTACGCCCATTTTGTTGACAGCTTCATACATCGCCATACTATTAGATGCCATGACGAAAATTCTGGCCCTCACTTTGTCAGATATGGTGCGCCCTCTCGCGATACTTTCCTGCGAAACAACCGGAAGTTCGATAACCGGAATACGCCGTATTCACCCACACTTGAACTCTCTCCCAGAGCAGTGCATTCTGGGGGATATTTCATGTTCAACATTGCATACTTAACAATTTAGGTTCCTATTACAATAGGTTTGCATGTCTCAAGTGTCTGATACACCTTAATTATGAAGAATGTGCCTTGTAAGCCCAATCGTCATGACTTGAAAGAAATGTACTGCCTGACTTCTGCTGCGAATGACTTGAGATTACATTTCCCAAGACTCTCATATATCTCGGTGGTCATGTAGTAAATCCCCACCCCCACCCCCACCCCCACCCCCCCCCCCACACACACACACACCAGCTGTGAGAGTCGGGGTGACCAAGACAAATAAAAAGGGAAAAAATTCCTGATTGTTATAGGCCCAGTTCAGATTTGGATTACTATTTAGATGTGAAAAACAGTAGTCTGACTGTAAGCTGTAAAAAAAAAAAATTGGTCCAGAAAAACAGAATGAGCCTACGTAATTGTTAAGGCCCCACTGTGAGAGAACCTGTGATTGCATGTATACCAGGCAATAATATGGTAATGTTACTGATTATTACTGATGTATCAGCCAATGAAATTATAGTATGACTGTTAATGACAGGTGTATAGCCCAATGAGATGGTAACACTGATATCACATGTGTGAATCAATCGGCCAATAATGTTGTTATATCGATGTCATTACAGGTGTACCAGCAGTCCACAAGTTAAAAGGAACACTATTCTCTAGGTTTTCAGTTGATATATGTATACAAGAATTACTTAGTCTGATCAACTCTATATGTCCTGATATTGTTAACAAGGTGTTCAAAGAAATGGACGATGGTTCTTACCAACCAGTCAACCTATCCCAACAATTGGTAAGTTTTAACTCTATTGGTATGTCCTGATATTGTTAACAAGGTGTTCAATGAAATGGATGGCGGCACAGTTTTTGTACCGGAGGACACATCATAGTACTCACAACAACTAATGATAAATTACAGTCTAAACTTGTTGTGCTCATTTTTCATTTTGCAATTTTGCATCATCTGCGGTACGTCATTACAAAAATTGGGGGGGGGGGGGGGGGGGGGCAATTATAGTTTTGCAGCAAAGCAAACTTTCAGGACACTTTATTTTTAAAAGCTGCAGTAGCTGTAACTGTTTTGTTTAATTAAATGAATTACTTGTAATACCGTACACCCTGAACAGTATTGATGAATCACCTGTCATTGTATTTGTGTAGCTATACACATGATATTGACAGTACAAAATCCATTCATTGACAGTTTGATTTTTGGGTCCACACCCTAAAACCAGCGACCGATGATTTCAACATGATACTGTAATACCTTAAGCTAAAATCGGCCTCTAATTACAGTGTCACATGTACTGTATTTAATTATATGTATTTTTTAAAAATTTCAGTGAATATATTGTTCAACTTGGTTGTCCGATAAAAAAATATACTAAAGGTAACTCCAGTTACAGCTAGTCCAGCGTTAAGCTGTCCGAAACAGTCCAAATCAGAAGTTTGCATCAGTAGCCATTTGTTGACTCTTTCTCTTTACTCACAGTCTCCAGAAGAAAAAGCTGACTCATCTCAATCGGAGCCATCCAAGCCCTTGACAACTCTACCGATACGACCACCTGGTCTTAAAGTGAATTATATGATAGTTGGACGTAACATAACACAGTGGAGAGCCACCATTGACATGGATAATGGTGAAGATACAGCTAACTACCCAAATCTTATGAACCCAAAGAGTAAGTCATTAGAATAGAGTTTTATGATGTACAAAAGTGACAAATTGACATGATATGTGAAGTTTACATTTCGCATGAAAAGGTTAGGGTTGTCGGTGGCCAAGTGGTTAGTTTATGTGCCTTTTACATCTGGCTTTGAACAGTTATAGTTTATTACTGTCCGTAGATTATAGCCAATAGTGTCTTACATTTGCAGTGTTCTCCCCAGGATAGATTGCAAAGATGGTGGCAAATTTGCACATTAAAGGCCAAGGTCCAAACAGGCTATGTGCCCACGCTACGGAAGTAGGTTTGCGCATGTGCAACGGAATACGTTTGTTTATCTGGGAGGAGCATTTGGTAAATCCGACCCAGGTAGTTTATCAACATAGTAGTGGCTGTTCACACATATTGGTTACATGTAGTTCTTGCCTAATCCGAAGAGTCCCTTGTTATATTTTTTTCAAGTCTAGTGGCAGTGTTTCTGCTTCGTTTTTTTCCGGTGCGTACGTACGGCCAGACACCCAGTCTGGGTGAAACACGTATTTCTATAAACTTATACATACAAATTATAACCCGAAAAATTATATTTTGAGGGACCTGTTCTAACACGATCCAAACACTATTACACAGTGACAATTTGTATCATTGAAATTGTAAACTGAAATTCTTGGGTACGAACAAACTTACTTGTATCATTTGCACAAGGTACTAGATTACAGTTGTACACGTACACACTAGCGTCGGCATTTGGTCGATCGTTATCACACCAAAATCGTTAGATAGATGAGAATATTTTTTACAGATTACATGTAGGTCGTGTTTTGACAACATAATCGTGAAAACTTCAAAATTAACTTCACAAGTATCGCACGGGTCAGGGCGGACTAAGCTTTGCACTTCCATATTTACTGTACACTAGGTGGCTAGCTACGTGCGATCTCGAGTTTGGTAGAAATGTCATTGATGTTCCCGTTATTTTCCTTCCGTGTTCTAATTCTTTGAAAGTATCTGTTATGGCTGTTTTATGATTGATTAAACTTGTATTTCCAAACCCAATGTCCCATCTCAGAAAACAGTCAATAAAATCACAAACATGTGCTTCTCCGAGTTATCCCGATGTGTACGAGTACCACCCCAGCTACTATTTCAAAACAAACGCATAAATGCATATGTCGTGATGGGGTGAGTACGGACTCTTGTTTGGTCTCCGCTCTGTCTCCGTGCGTATGTTTGACTACGATGTCAGTCGATGTCATTTACATGACGAGGATTATTGCTGGATAGTGCCAAAACATATGGAAACGATTTTTGAGAAATCTGGAAAGAATTTAATACGATTTCTCAACTTTCAAATTTGAATGAAACAAATATTTATGATGCCTCCATGATTGTACTTGTAGTCTTGTCAGTTCGCGTTACGTTCATCTCCACAACATGCACAGAGCTAGAGATCGTAGAGAACAGTCGACAGGTATAGGAACTAGACTAGGCAGTGGTGTATGATCTATGTGTACAACATAGACAGTTGTCCTTGAAATTTGATGATCATTACAGAAATAAAAGAGTTGCCAACGTTAGATTTGTTTATGAATTATATCACTCGTTTATCAGTATCAAATGTCGCACTAAATGTTTCAAACATGTCTTGCTTCGGGGTCATCAGAAAATTTAACTGAAAGTATGGGAATTCTTGATCGAAATATATTCAGTCATAAAATCCTCAGGTTTCTGACAATTTCCAATACTTGTTACAAGAAAGGCTGCATTCCAAGTATATTTGGTTAGCTACATGTATTACATCTGATGCCATACACGTGACACGCACGATCATTGTCCAGTTTGCACCACATGGTGTGCCTCGCCTCCTGTACACGTACCGTACGTCTATCTTGTCTGTCAGTGCTACATTTTGCTTCCTCTCTTTATTTTTCTCAGATGTTTTAAGAATTTGAAAATAGTCAGTGTCCGATCGACAAAATTTCTTTCCGTTGAAGTTTAGAAAACATTTAGTTCTACTCTACGTAAACGTCGTGTTGTTGCATCATACATCATGAGACGTTACATTGACCTCACACTTCGCTTCGCGCTTCCTTCAACGTCCGGTCCCTATGAAACTGGTTCGAAGGCTTTCGCTAGCGATAGCGTGGCCAGTCTTGTTTTACCGCGTAATCCTCAAATGTTTTCCAAATAATTATGAATTTATTTCTTCTTTTTTTTTTTTTACACTTTGGGTATTTTACTTGCTATTAGTACTTCTGGGAAACTCATTTAATTTTCCGACCTTAGAATTTTTTTCAATGGTCGTCAGATTTTAGTACTTTCCTTAGCCGGTCCCACAACTAAACTGTTGTACGTGGTTATACTTATAAGTTATAGCTGGGCGTTGTGACCGGTAGGTAACCGGCTATTATCTACATCACTGCCTACTAGGTATAGGTACGTCAACGACACAACTACTTGACAGAAAACACTTGTCGCGCGCACAAAAAGTTGTATGAAATTGTGATTTTACTAAGGAGTGTAGCAACCCAGAACGTACATCGATCAAACTGAGAAACATTTTGGTTTCATTTTATGTCATTCTATTTCAGTAACAATATGTATCATTTTCACGTACCGTTCGCACATGTGAGCTTGATTTTAGGCAAAATATCGGGCTAAGAGAGTGCACACAGACTCTTTTGTTCGCTTGTATTGTTTGCATTCGGTATTTGGCATTTCGCACGTCGTTTATTTGCACCATTCACAGTGTCTTATCATGCTTTGTGTAACTTGTAAGCCTAATTGACAACTGGCCAACGGTTTTTACTAGTCAAATTTGAAACAAATTTTGGGTCAGTTTGACGGTAAACCTGCTATATTGGCTACCAAACTTAGTTAACGTCAGTTATTTCTACTCATGTTGCATCACTATATATTTACAAACAGTATATATGAAATATGAGAGCCATGTGAAACTTTTTCAGTGCAAAATGGGATGAAGACATGAGGGCAAAGTCAGTGCTCCTTACAGCAGTTTGAATTTCCCGCATATGCATACATTACCCATAATCCTCTTTATATAGTGGACCTTGGCCTTTAATTTACATGTAAATAAGATGGTAATTTGCATATAATATGCATGTCTTCAACATTGGAACAAATTCTCATATGTTTAGATTTAACACATACACAAATAGACATTGGCGATCAGCCATTTCTCTTCATGTAAAAGTATATTTAGTATAATATTGTCATTCAAAAATTACTAAACCTCAAGAAATGTAGAAGCACAGTAGAGTAGAAACCTATTGAGCATGATGGCTTAGGTGGCAAGGATAGTGTTATTAGCACCATGCTTTCTCTGTAGCGGGGGGAGAACACTGCATTGTAGGTAGGAGGCAGCTGAAAATATGTACTTCAATCATATGGAATTACCCTGGAACATGGTATTAACAACTTGGTATCAACCAGAAGCCTTATGTGATTCTATGTATAGCATAATACATTGCTGTGTCTATGTGACAGGGTCACATGTTCCAAGGTTACTGTTTTGGAAAGACTGTTCTGAATGAAATTATATATATATTTATTTATTTATTTATTTATTTATTTAGAATTAATGATTACCCGGTAATTGGTAAGAAAATTGTTGTGTTTAGGGATCTTATGTTAAACTTGTTAACTTTGTAACATTTTTGATGTCTGCTAATTTCGTAGTAGACCTAATTCAAATCAACATATTGTGTGTTATTTCAGCTCGTAAGAGTTTCCAGCACTATGACCCGTTAGATCCCGGTGTAACAGCAGCTGACAAGGTAGCTGATTATATGGCTAGTTTTAGTGTAGGTATGGATACACCGCCTGTACAACTAGTGGTACCCAGACAAAGATTGGTTATGATAGCCATACAAGATAAACAGGTAGATATTCTTGTCCTCTGTTTTTATTAGTAGGCTCTCAATGCTAATGTGACTCACCCACTGACACAGCAGTTTCTCTTACACATCATGTGTGTGTGTGCGTGCACGCGTGTGTGTGTGTGTGTGTGTGTAAAATATATCAATGAAGGAAAAAACAAACAAAAATATGCAAAACATGATTATAGTGAATTAATTATTGTTATTTCAATTACAATACATACATTCTATTCTAAGGGCAACTGTATTTTCGTAATTTCAGTTAACTGGCTACACGTATAACTGGTCATCAGAACTGACCAACATGCTGGATAAACTAAGTTGTAGATTATTTATGTGGCACAATGCAAGGACTCATTTACTACAGGCTATTGTCAATCAAAAAATAGGATTGTTCCATCACAGAAACTTTGGTGATCTGGAAGATAACAGGGGAAAGGTAAGCGGACACAGCTTTTTTTCACCCTACACCCCCCCCCCCCCCCCCATTTCTTTGACAAGTAAACTGACCCACAGTGTAAAACAATGGATTACTCTAAATGGTAGGGTCCTGGGTGATCAGCATTACACACTTTCCTCATGTGAGTAAACGAAGAGACATCTTTGTCCAAAATGTGAGAAAAAAAGGAGGGATTCTTGCAATTGTTGAAAAGTTTTTGGAACAGTTAGCAAGAAAAAATTGTTAGCAGAAAAAATTATGGCTTGTATTCTCATTGTCATTTCTGATAATTTCATCACTATTTCACTACAGGAAATGAACCCCTTCTGCCGAAGTACAGATGATATCGATATGCTAATCAAACGTACTGCTCCACCAATGAGAGAGCACACCAGTCGAGGATTTTCCAGTACATTGAGGGCGCCCTCACATCATGTCCATCCTGGTGTACCAGTATTTGATGAGATATTCAGAGACTCTGTGCCACCACAGCCAGTACAGAAATGTTCCTATAACACTCACAGTGATCCTGTAATCAGACATGGTACACAACTAGTGGAAATACATGCCAGACATAAAAAAGGTAAGTGTTTGTGAAAATCAATGTTGTGTTAATGAATCCCCAAAGCACTTAAATAACACAACACCTGACTTGATTTACAGTAAACCTGCAACTCAGCCACTTCTCTCAAATAACAAAAGTCTACTTTATGTGCCCTGTCATACAATAAGCATGCATTCTCATAAGCAGCGTCACTCTTATGCAACAGTATACCACTTGTACTTCATTCTTCACCAACTGTCGATAAGTTCAAGAAAGATATCAAGACACATCTCAGTGTTTCAAAGAGCTTTCTCAAACTTTTTACAATGATCTACTATTGTTCCGAACATTATATTGTATTGAATTTTGGTGCTATACAAATTATTTTGATTGATTGATTGATTGATTGATTGATTGATTAACTGATTGATTATCTCAACATCAGTGATAATACAGTCCTGTTTTTCCTGACCTACTACCATATTTTGTCATCAAATATGTATTGGGTGTAAATCTTTCTTTCTAAATGAAAGATTATCAAAAAAAATGTAAATTGAGTTCTCACAAACATGATCATTTTTCGTAAAAAAAATAAGTAACAGACTATAAAACTAAGAAGTGTACATGGCATTGAGTTATTATGGATTTGAGATTTAAATATCAATTGTCTCTATTTGTATTGTCTGAGTGTTTGTATGTATTTGCTCCAACAACTCACTAGTATTTAAACCACAATGTTTTCCACACTATCATTGTAAATTGAGTCTTTTTTAAACACTTTTCTGTGTATAATTTACAGAGGCTGAAATTCGTATGAAGCTGGAGAACCTGTATGTAATGTGGCAGCAAAGAGGGACACACTCCAATATGCCAATATCGGTAAGTAGTTTGTAGCCCCCCCCCCCCCCCCCCCAAGTGTACTACACTCCAATATTATGCCAATATCAGTAATTAGTTTGTAGCCCCCAAGTGTACTACACTCCAATATGCCAATATCAGTAATTAGTTTGTAGCCCCCCCCCCCCAAGTGTACTACACTCCAATATGCCAATATCAGTAATTAGTTTGTAGCCCCCCCCCCAAGTGTACTACACTCCAATATTATGCCAATATCAGTAATTAGTTTGTAGCCCCCCCCCCCCCAAGTGTACTACACTCCAATATGCCAATATCAGTTTAGTTTGTAGCCCCTGTGTGTGTGTACTACACTCCAATATGCCAGTAAGTAGTTTGTAGGCATTAAGATGTAAGTATTTCATAACAGAAAAAAAACAAGTGAAATTTGCTTTATAGTGTTTGGTTGTTGGTAATTACTTTTAGCCAATAGCATCTCTCCTTACATTTCATTGCAGGAGGACACCATGACACTTCTGAAAATGTCGTCCCGATTGGTCCACTACTGTGCCACACCTTTGCTGTTCAGTCCATGGTGGAGAAAACACACACTAATCTCAGACCAAGATAGTCCTGGTAAAGTGATGACAAGGGGTACAATATCACCTAAACCTGACAGAAATAATGAAGAACCCTGGCACAATGAACTTAGACTCAGTTTTGCACAGCAATATATACAATATTTACAACAACTAGGGTTCTCTAAAGTTAATACCAGACCACCATCACCTAAGAGAAGGTATAGTTACTGATCCTAATCTAACTTTCATAACACTTTGTAGATATTTAGAAGTACATTACATTACATTACATCACATTAAATCACACTACATTAAATTACATTACATCACATTGCATTACATTACATTACACCACATTACATTACATTACACCACATTACATTACATTACACCACATTACATTATATTACATTATATTACATTACATCACATTAAATCACATTACATCACATTACATCACATCTCATTACATCACATTACATTACATCACATCACATTACATTACAGTACAAATACATTACATCACATCACATCACATCACATTACATTACATTACAAATACATTACATGACATTACATTACAAATACATAACATAACATTACATTACATTATATTACATCACATCACATTACATTACATTACATTACATTACATTACATTACATTACATTACATTACATTACATTACATTACATTACAAGCAAACCCAACAGTGCTTTTTCCCCAAGTTGTATATTCTACATAGCAGTAAATGATAACTTCTATAACATGTACACATCTATCCCTTCCTTTAAAAAAAACAAGGAATGGGAAAAGATAAAAAAAAAATGAAATAAATAGTTGTTGATGTGATTGTTCTTTTCAAATTTTGCAATCAAACCCCTACCCCCTCACAATCTACCTACCCCCTCACAATCTACCCACCCCCTCATGACACATAAGTTTCATGTGTCAAAAATAAACCTTCATTTGAATATTTCACTTTTCCAGTCCCAGGATGATCAGACAAACTAGAGCTACAGTAGTGAGAGGTAGTCACTCACACAGTCACAGTCACAGTCACAGTCAAAGTCACACTCACAGCGAGACTAAAAAACCTAGTGGACATACCAGACTGGAATTATTAACTCAGTCTAGTGGTAAGACTATGGGACCAACCTACTTCTTACAAAAAGCTGTACCTGGTGGAATTATGCTTATGGAACTCTCTTTTCAGGTAAACTTTAAAGTGTTCTGTGTATAGAATAGAGGTTGATAAGAGAGGTGTACATGGATAAGATTGGTTGGAATAAAGTGTAGCCAAAGTTATCAATGAAGATCTCTCTTAATCTTATCGAACTCTAATCAACTTACAAAACAATGTAGATCTCAACCTTTCGTGAATTTGATTTTTGACAGCATCAAAATTGTCACTTGAGGCTTATGCAATAGTTTGATTTGCAACAGTGTGGCAAATATTCATTGCTATTGTGGTAGTTGGGGAGGGGGTAGAGCGTTAGCCATTGTTCAACTGCTCGCAGTAAGATGTTTTCTTTATGACACAGAAAATTTATAGCAACTGAGCTATGAAGATTTATATTGTCGATACATCAGGGTCAAAGGAAGTTGTCTTCTTAAAGTGGCACAAGCTGAGTTCATAAGCTTTTTTCGCAAGTGAAAATACTAATACATAAATCCACAATTAAACTACTCTTAGACTAGTGTATTGTTAATATCAATGCATGCCTTGGAAGTTGCCTTCTATATCATTACAATTGTCTTCTGGCAATGTAAGAACAGTTGATTGCATAGTAGGGATGTCCCAGGTATCTTCTGATACGTATGATAAATTACGTTATCAGTTCATTTTATGTGTTATATCTTAGTACAAGGTTTGAGTTCAGTTAATTGCAAACAATGGTTAAATGTGCTTCAATACGTAGAATACTGATACTGCGAGTACATTTTAAATTTACAACAAAAAGTGCCCAAAAATGTATCAACTCAGCTAGTGCCCATTTTAAGTATTGTGAAATATTCTGGTTATCAGAAAGATGAAAGTTTGTGTAGTCTAGCCACTAGGAGTGCTATTTATAAAGCACCCAAATTTATAACTTAACATGATGGCCAGAGTAGTTTGAATATTATAGCGCATACTGAAAATTTGCCTTTGACAAGTGTTCAAAAGTCATAATCTAAAGATATACATGTACAATGTAGCTGTGATTTCGCCCAACCTGTACATGGTAGATTTCACAAATTTCACATGCCATCCAAAGACATGGGTTCATTCAACAATACCAAAGATACAACATCACATTTTATACTTTATATTTGATTTTTGCTTGCAGCATTGTTACTTCTTGGTCAAACTGTATGCATTAGAAGCATCAAGACTACCAGCTGGTAGGGCTGTCAATCCACAGGTAGGAAATAATCTATAGTTGATATAGTGTGTAGATTTCATGACCATACTGTAATGATATAACTATTTACATATGGCTATTTTATGCCATACACAAGACAGCTAGAACACGTGTGAACAAAAAATGTGGGCTTTATATCCTGGTCGTTCTACATCACAATAATTTCCATCTACGTCATTGGTTGAATGGTGCTCAAAATATGTCAAAATATGTCATATTTCTATTCATTTTTTTTCAATTTTTTGTACAAGGAAAAATAACTATCATTCCCTAATATTTGTAGTCAGCTGGAAAATACTCATAATCCAGAGGGCTTTGTCACTACCTTGTCTACGAACTTGTGGAGACAAGGCCCCTTAGGTCACTTGTATTTTCCTTAGCTGAAGGAAGACAAATATTGGGAAATAATATTATACCATGCATAAGCCAAAAACATGGATTTATACCCTGGTCATTCTACATCACAACAATGCTCACTTATGTCACAACAACGTGTGTCTATGTCGCTGGTTGTGCTGTTTTCCAAATATGAGTCCAAACGTTCAGAATTGCCATTACTTTCTCCGATTTTTCTTTGACTTCTAGCATTGGTATAGTTATACTATTCTCCAATATTTTTCTTTGTCCAGCCAGAAAGTACTCCTGACCTAAAGGTTTTGTCACTACCTTGTCTATCAACTTGTAGTGACAAGGCCCCATAGGTCACTCGTATTTTCCTTGACTGAAAGAAATAATGTATAATATATATATAGTGCATGCATATATAAAATACACACTGTAGAGTTTTTTCACATTGCCTCACTTTCATATAGCATCAAGTCATCAAACTAACTATATATATATATATGTGTGTAACTGTAACTATATCATCTATAACTATATATCTTATATACATACACAATTTATAGACATATATAATTTTATGTTATATATATATATATATATATATATATATATATATATATATATATATATATATATATATATATATATATATATATATATATATATGTATGTGTGTGTGTGTGTGTGTGTGTATATATATATATGTGTGTGTGTGTGTGTGTGTGTATATTTTAAATAATTTTGTATTCTTTTTCTACCTGATTATTTTCCCCACTTTTGTTCACAATTTGTCAAGTCTGTACTTACCGAGTGCCTTATTATTAGGTGTAAATGACAAAGAGATAAAACTTGAAATAAATCTCAGACTAACTCATTCTTTATCGCAATGTGAAGTTCAACATTGATGACATCACCTGTGATTACATGATGTGTAACTTTCAGCATTGATCAGTGCATATCAACGGGAGTAACAGTCAACGAAAGTGTTTTAACTGCATGTCACAATCGTTTATAGCATACATATCTAGTATAAAAATGTACTGTTTACATTTGCTTTAATTATCAGCCCAGTATGTGGTGTCTCTCAATGTAATCACTCCGTAAACAATGTTACCAGTACAAAGCACAAGTTAGTCATAAAATGACTAGAGAGTAAACATAAAATATCACAAGATGTCTTGGTTTCACTTTAAGCAATAGATACTCACAGTTGTAGCACTGATTATACCACATACTGGGGCTGATAATTAAAGTACATGTAAGAGTATACTTTTATACATGATGTATGGATGCTATAAATGATAGTGACAAGCAGTGAAAATGCTTTATTTGACTGTTACCTGTTGTATTTGAGGCATGGCTATTTTTATCTGATTCGTGTCTTTCTTACTGTTTTCCTTGTCTGTAGGCATCATTCTACAGTGAACAACCATCGCAGATACCCCATGTATATATCCATTTATTTGTTTCTTAACATAAGTTGTTTTTAGTTTTTATCAATTAAAACGCCTTCCCCACTGCTATAAAAAAAAAACTGGACATTCAAACACCAATATTATAAATTAAAGTGCATCGCCTATAAGTTATAACGCATTGCATGATTACCAATGCAAGCATTCTATTCTGAGTTATCAGGTGCTATTTCAATTCATCAAACGTTTGAAAACGCTCACATAATTTTCATGGTGTGTTTAGTTTCCCCCCTCATTTGACTTGTGGCAATCAATAAAAACCAGTTAACAGGAAACAGAGAATTGTCTGATTCGATAAAAGTCTTACAAGAAACACTGCTTCATTTCGTTGTCAGGTGCAATATGATTTGTACCAACATCGCTAGATTTTGTTTGCATGAGATACACATGTACCTTCAGATGACCTATACTCTTAAATTATAAAAATTGTACATAAATTGATTTTGACAAGCCAGGCGATAAATTGTAACAGTGTATAGTAAGATCATATCACAGCAGACGACGTTCATTTTGTTTCAGGTTAACTCGCCTTCACTATTATATTTCCCAAAATACTGACTCTTTAGATGAACATCTATTTAAAGATGGCTGCATTTTTGTTTTGTCATGTATAGAAAGCTAAAGACATTTTCAAAACTTGCATGATCCATATAAATCAACCTTTCTGATTGGTCAATAAGTTGCATAATAATGGCATATTTTGGTCATGTGAGTGCATGCTTCATCCATGAAAATTATATCTGTGTGTTCAAGGGTTTGTATGTATTGACCCCTAGATAATTCCAGATGCACATGCTGACTTCAAGGCAGTTGGTTACTTGGGGAATTCTTAATTTGATTCACTTCTTACATTTCCATTCCAGTCCTGCAGTCTTTCCTTTGCTGATAATTGTGATCATTTCGTTAATATTTTTCATGACTTTTTTGGGTCAAAACTTGCAATAGAAGCTGTATCAAGCAATGCTGAAAGAATTCTGTTAATATTCTAGCACCTCTTTTGAATCAAAAAATTCCTTTGCTGTCATTATATCTGTTTCGATGTTTAAAATCTAGTTCCAAATAAAAGTATCATTCTTGCCACCTGGTATTTTTTACCTGATAACTAATAATGAACCCAGCTTTGATAAGGAATTTGGCGGATTAAGATGACATCATGTATGCTGCTTTGTTACTGTGGAAACAGGGTTGGTGTGGCATTTCACTGATGGGACACACACAGATGGCCTACACACTTAGGATGTAGGTGATCAGTGATACACCAACCCAGTTTCTGCTGTAAATAACTATCTGGACTTGAATAAGGAAATACAAAGGTTCCAGATGTACACTACTTGGAAAATGGCCGTATGGATAATGATTGGGGTGTTAATTTTGCATTTTGCATTTCAATGTGAACCAGCATATACCAAGTCTGTGTTTGTAACTCAATAAATTGCAAAATGTTATGTGTAAAATGTTTGTTCTTCTACGTACAATAACAAACATTTTATACATTTTTGTAGCGTTTTTGCACTGTATTGAGTTTCAAACAGAGATGTGGTCATTGTTTTTTCACATTTATTTTTCAAGTTAGAAGCCATGATAAAACTGTTTTATAAAATGAAAAATCCAAAATAAATACCCAATCCTCGTCCATATGGCCTTAAGATACTATTGGATGCATGCATGGCTTTATTCCATTCTTAATTTATAATACTGTGTATATTTTTTGATGCTAACAAATTTATATTGTATAATATTTTGTTACATTTTTTATTTCATTATGCATATATTTGAAAACTGAATCAAACATTCATTTTTCATTTGTTGACATTGGAATGTTAGAAGCATTTCCTTTGGTTTATGAATTAATGTAGTTGTAATGTGATTGCAGACAAAATGGAAGAAGTCATGTTGCTTTAAACTTTTTTGAAATAACATCACTGCTTATGCTTTGAATGGTACTATTTTTTTGTAACTTATATATATAATTATATATTATATATTTACACATTGCCTGTTATGATTCAATATTATGTTTCTGTAATATTCTTTATTTTCAAGGAATTTGATTTCACTAATTTCATTCGCCGTTTATTTCTTAAACTTTTTATTTTCACGTACTCAAAGAAATATATAAAAAGTCAGGATGGAAAAGATATATTGAAGGATACCAAATCATGACAGAGACATCGATGGAAAAAAAGCAAAATATAATTCCAAAAGAAAATAAAGTTTTTTACAGATTTAAAAATCAGAGCAAATAGCGGAATGTGCATGTTCTAAGCTACTGCTATGGAATTCAAGCCATTGGCAAACTAAGATAGACACAAACTAAAATTGTTGGTGATATACTACTATGGAAATCAAGCTATAGGCAAACTAAGATAGACACAAACTAAAACTGTTGTTGATATACTACTATGGAAATCAAGCTATAGGCAAACTAAGATAGACACAAACTAAAACTGTTGTTGATATACTACTATGGAAATCAAGCTATAGGCAAACTAAGATAGACACAAACTAAAACTGTTGTTGATATACTACTATGGAAATCAAGCTGTAGGCAAGCTAAGACACTAACTAAAACTATTGTTGATACTACTATGGAAATCAAGCTATAGGCAAACTAAGATAGACACAAACTAAAACTATTGTTGATACTACTATGGAAATCAAGCTATAGACAAACTAAGATAGACACAAACTAAAACTGTTGTTGATATACTACTATGGAAATCAAGCTATAGGCAAACTAAGATAGACACAAACTAAAACTATTGTTGATATACTACTATGGAATTCAAGCCATAGGCAAACTAAAATAGACAAACTAAAACTGTTGTTGATATACTACTATGGAATTCAAGCTATAGGTAAACTAAGATGGCCACTAAGTAAAACTATCATTGTTATATCTGGTAGTTTACTCATTTTTCAAGTGGTCAATAAGAGATGTCTTTTGGTATGTAGTGCTAGAGATACGGCAGAAATATCGTGCTTATCATACACATTTTACAATTTTACAAGAACAATTTAGATAGATAAGAAACAGGCTTCCCACAGACCACTCATTACAAATATAAACAACACCGTCCAACCCCAACTGATGTCCTTGTCTGTGCACAGACGCACACAATAATTTGAGTGTGTTTGCATGGTTCCCCATAGTGACATGTGTGCAAATACTGTGCCTGCTTGTTGGCAGGAGTGTGGTGTTGTTTATATTTGTATTGAGTGGTCTGTGGCAAGCCTGTTTCTTATCTATCTAAATTGTTCTTTTGGAACATGATAAAGTGTGTATGATATGCATATTCTTTCGGGGACCCTTCAATATTTCTGCTGTAAAGTAGCAATAGTGTGTAGTACACTGAGTGAGGGTGAATGTTTTGCTACTTGATGAAAACTTACCTTCAGCAATGCCTCTCTACTGTGACTGTAACATAACTATTGAGTCCCCTAAAATGAAAATGTTGTAACTAGGTTTATCTTAGTTTGTTGATAGCGTGATTTCCGTAGTAGTATCAGCTAACAACCACACTGACTATTTGTTTGTTATTTCTTTACAGTTATCAGTACTCTTCACCCATGAGTGTGACAAGTTTAAAGACCTGATACACGTCAATTCATTTACATTTGATTTCCATCTACGCTGCATCCAATCCTACCTGGCAGGCAGACAAATCATATTCCAACAGGGTTACCATGTCACCAGTTTTCTATCCGATTTTATCAAGTTCTACACCCCGGGTCCCAATTTCTCACGCAGTCATATATATGAAGGTATGTCACGCAATTGTTATATTTTTGTACATTAGAAGTTCTCATTAGAAGTTCTCACCACTCTAAGTATCTTACATCCTTCTTAATCCTCCACAATAGTTCTCTTACATTTTACTGTATACCGGTGTTTTATTTATACAGAAGTACATAAAGAATGGGTAAAACAGTCTTGATCAATAAATACAATCTGATGTTTAGAATTAATATTCTTTATCAAGGATAAAGGCAAGATATAAGTAGAACACAGCCTGACTTACATCTGTGTAATAACTGAAAATGGAGATATAATATATACCGGGTATATATACCCTATAAAGGCACAAGATCAACCCTATAAAGGCACATGTTCAACTTTATGTTTCTGTTTTTTCTGAAATCACAAATAATTGTAGGTGATGTAAAATCATGAAATGACTCTCCAGAACTCATAGTTTATGAAAATGTCTATTTCCTGGAGTGACATTCCCCTTTAAAATATTCTTTCCATTGAATTTTCATAATGAAAACATTAGACTGGATTAAATATGATCATAATTTTACAATACATGTAACTATTTTTGATAATCATAAATGTTAGTGATTTGATATACAAAGCCATGTATTTTGTTATTAACAGGTACTATGTCATTCCGAAGTGAACACACCCCAGCAGACTTACTATTTGAGTATATGTTACAACATGCACACAATTATTCAATGAAAGCAATGCGTATGGTAAATAAAGCCTCACCTGATGCCGACAACTCGGAAGTACGGGACCATGAATATATTATGGTATGTGTACAATCTCTCTGGATGTCCAACATCAATGCCTAGTTCTGCTGTGTATGCAGATAAGTTTGTAAAGGGGTACTAGATCTGTCTAACTACAGTTTGATTGCACATGTTGTTGTTGTTGTTGTTGTTGTTGTTGTTGTTGTTGTTGTTGGTTGAGCCAGGGCTTGAAGTAAAACAGATAATTTGGTAAAAAGACAAAATGTCAGACTCAAGACTAAAAACATTTTAATCAACATTTTAGCAGATGACCATCATCAGGAATAATAAAGTGTAGTGTACGACTTTGATTTGACATTATAATTCAGCCAACTAGTCATATCATACATTACACCTTATGAGTCCAGAGGAAGACCAAAACATAGAATTTGTAATAAGTAATTCTGTTCATCGAAAATACTCACCTTTATTATACTACTATTGGGTTACCCTTTTGCTTTTAGCCTAACTTCGCAAAATAAAGTCGTGACCCCTGACCCACCTGTGGCTATCCCATGATGCCCCTTTTCCCGCCAGTACTAAATTTTGCGAGCGAAAGAAGACGTATATTTTCTTCGCTCACGACAAATTAGCCTTTTCAAGCCTTGGTGGATTTTTATAGCTGACTTCTGTGGCACCCAAGTCCCTGGAAACCCAGCTGAGTCCTTTCTTTTATTCTTTTCATTCAATTGTGCTTGTTTTAAGCTTCGCTTTTCTTTGTTTGTTCTGTTTGTATTGAGCGGTCGTCTATTGTATTCCGTTACACGACCGTTTCATTCTTTTTCCGCTTTTGACTATTGTTTGTTTAAAGCGTGTTTTCAAACCATGCTTCCGAACCAAAAGAAGGGGTCTTGTGGACATGTTTTCCACATAGAGGACCTCCACAAATTTTGCCCTTCTTGTCGGAAGTGTTCCCGTACTTCACCATGCAAAACTGTATGCGGTCATTGGGCAGACGATCAGTGGCAGGAATTCGATAAACCTATTGAATCGTCACGTAAACCAAAATCAAAGCAGAGTAAGCGGACCTCCGCTGCTCCGAGCACTGATTTAGATAAATTTTCAGGTAAGTCTTGTGTAAGTGTGGGTTCTCCCACGACAAAACGCCCTTCTGAGGGCGAGGTCTTAACCACAACGGGTTCTGAAGTACGGGTTTCTCGTGGACCTATGCAGGACTCGTCCGATAAGGGACGTCCTGATACGGGTATTGTTAGTGGAGAGTGTCCTGTAATTACAGACAGCCCCTCTTCCTACAAAGCTGATTCTCGTTCTCCGTCTCCGACACCTCAATATAGCGGTCGGTTTCGAGAACCTCCCAGGCGAACTGACGTAAACCCTTCGAGCCGTCCACATACCGTTCAAGGGTCGTTCAGTGAACGTCAAACCATGCCGTCGAATAGTCTAGATTCTTCGCGTGGGGTAATACCGGAAGTCAAAAGACGCACTTCCCGTCCTACCGCTAGCGGATCACATGATCAGTCACCTGATCCTAGGTCGATACCATGGCCTCCTACGGGGACGCTACCATATCCATTCAATGCTATGGGCTACCCACAAGGTGAAACTTCCACAGATTTGGATCCAAGACAAAATCCACTTCCTTGGACTGCCTTTGGCCAACCTACAGGGTTTTGGCCTCCACCTAATTATTGGTCACCTTATGGTTACCCCCCCACCATGGATACCCATCAGTCTAGGGGTCCCTGGGGAGGAGGGGATAGAGATAGAGAGAGGTCACGGCCGCCTTATGACCGTTCCCAGTGCCACCGTCGTTCACGCAATCCGCAAACGGAACGTGACATAGGGGTACTTCGATCTCGCAGAGATCGCTCTCGTTCCCCACGCCGCTCGCACAGTCCACCGAGGCGCGGGGATCGTAGATCATCGCTTTCACCGAGACGCTCTTCCAGACCACGCATGCCGGTAACGCGTGAAGAGCGTTCTCCCTCGTCTTCACCGACACGTTTCTGCCGCTTACAGGGCGAACGTTTCGGATCCCTATGGAGACGCGATCCCGATGAAATGTCCTTAACGGCCCCAGAGGATCGCGACCTCCTTGGGGGCGCTGACCATTCGGATGACGATCGGGTTAGACTGCCGCCCTCTGAATCAGAGGGGAGAGCGCCCTCTCCGGAACGCTTTGCTGATATTCCATTTAGTCAATGCGTTGAATGGGTTTATCAACAGTTCCCAGATAAATGTACCCGTCCCACTGCAACGAATTCGGTACAGTCTGAGACAAGCTTAGCATTGGAGGGCCAGCTCGAACAGACGGAGTATCAACCTGCTACACTCCCCCTCTCAGCTATGGTCACTTCAGTACAGGGTAGAGTGTCCTCAGAGGTTTGTGGCAAGGGTCCAGGTCAGCCGCCAATGCGAATGAATAGGTACCCTTGGTTCCGCTATCCAGGGAAACCTTATCGTACCCACGCAACCGATCAACGTGTCAACTTTCCAGAGCTGGACACTGATGCTGACGCTGTTGACCAAGATCGTGATGGTTTTAAGAATACTACCATTGATAATAAACACTTATCACGGTTAGGAGAAGGATACGCATTATCCCTTCGGATATTCTCCTCTATCGATTGGTTCCTTGCTACTACGGTGTCAGAGATGAGGTCCGCCCATCCTGACTCACAGAAGATATTTCGTCTGATGCAGGTAGTTAATAAAGCACTTAGCCACGTGACTGAGCAAACGACTAGGTCACGTGCTGCCTTGTTACTCCTTCAGCGAGATGCTTTTCTGCGTCGTAACTCAATTGTGTTGCCAACAGAATTAAAACAGGAAGTTCGCGCAGCACCGATTGATGCACCTTCTCTATTTGCTGGCACTTTGACTTCTATAGCTAACCGTGCCAGCGAAGCAAAGCAGCGGGAGCGTTTGATTTTTGACACTCCTCGTTCGAAACCGCATACAAACTTCAAACAGTCCCCAGTCAGTAGTAAGTCCCCTGTGACAAACATCTCACGAGGTTCACAGAGGGGTCGAGGACGGGGCAGACAGACTTCCCGAGGCCGTGGTAGAGGCAAGCCTCAGTGGTCTGTGACGAACAAAGACAGCAAACCCGGACCACCCTCAGAGAGGGGTGCAAGTGGTTTCGCGCAACATTCCTGACGGTGCTCCCGTCTTCTTTGCCGCCCCTACTACACCCTCTCAATCAAGCGTAGGGCCAGTAGGGGGAAGGCTCCTGTCATTCACCAAAGAGTGGCAGCTGATTACCGACGATTCCTTGGTTCTTTCAATAGTAAGAGAGGGTTATCGCCTAGAGTTCGAACGTCACCCACCACTTACAATGTCTCCCTTTGTCACAGTGCTTCCAGGCAACAAGCAAAAAAGAGAAGCTCTGTTAGAAGCAATTCAAAAAAGGGGTAGTCAGACAGGTGAACGCTACCAATGCAGGTCCAGGGTTTTACAACCACCTGTTTTTGGTGCCAAAAAAACCGGGGGGGTGGCGCCCAATTCTGAACCTAACAGCACTGAACCAATTCATGACCGTGTCCAAGTTCAAGATGGAGACCACGCGATCCATTCTCGCCGCTGTTCAGCCAGGGGAATGGATGGCGTCAATCGATCTAAAGGACACATATTTTCATGTACCGATTCACGATTCTGGCGCCCATCATTACACCCCCTCTCTTTCAAGGATCCTATTCGTCCGTCTCTCCGCTTGCACCTGCTTTGATGGGTGGACGAGAACAATTTGCTAGAAGGGAGGTCCCTAGCGTATCAAAAAGCGAACCTGTCCCTTTTCACCGATGCTTCGAAAGAGGGATGGGGAGCCCACTGCGACTCCCAGGTGGCCTCAGGTCAGTGGGGGGGGGAGTAACAAGTCAGAGACACATCAACTGGTTAGAACTCAAGGCAGTCTTTCTAGCCCTAGTGCAATTCGAGACTCTGGTGTCGGCTCGCCACGTACTGCTCCACTCCGACAATACGACAGTGGTAGCATATGTAAACAAATGGGGGGCACAAAGTCACCAGACCTCTGTTATCTGCTCTGGGACATGATGTTTTGGTGCAAAGAGAGGGACATAACCCTAAGAGCACGACATCTCCCCCAGGAGGTAGCAAATCAGGTCTTCGCTCACTGGGGAACCCCCCTGCTGGATCTCTTTGCAACTTACCACAACGCAAAACTGCCAATGTTCGTAGCTCCAACTCCGGACACAAGGGCATTAGCAATGGATGCGCTGTCAATCTCATGGGAGGGAATATTAGCGTATGCTTACCCTCCAATAGTGATTCTTCCTCTGGTCCTTCGCAAGGTACAGGAGGAGGATGTAGTCCTTATTCTGATAGCACCGCTATGGCCAAATCGGTCTTGGTTCCCTTGGCTTCTGTCTCTTCTAGTAGATTGCCCAATTCGGCTTCCACAGAGGACAGACCTTCTCTCTCAGGGTCGGAGCATTGTTCACCCCAGCCCAGAGAGTTTTCATCTTCACGTATTCAAACTATCGAGAAATCCCTCGTTCAGAAAGGATTTTCTATTGACTCTGCCGCGGTTATCGCAAGACCGCAGCGGGCAAGTACTCTCAGCACTTACAACAGCAAATGGGAACGATTTTGTGATTGGTGTCAGCGAAGGCAGATTGATCCAATCCATATCACTACCAGAGACTTTGCAGACTTCTTGTTAGATCTCTTTAATGTTAAGAAATTTGCTGTAAAAACTATAATGGTATACCGCGCAGCAATTGCATCTACCATTAAGAGTACAGGAGGCAAAGACTTTGGTCAAGATAAAGTTTTGTCTAGCATGATTAGGCATTTCCATATCAAGCGTCCTCCTAAACCTATTTCGGTCCCTCAGTGGAATCTCGCATTAGTCCTGAGGGTACTGGAGAAAGCTCCCTTTGAACCTATGCAATCAGTTTCATTGAGAGCAATGACACTCAAAACAGTCTTCCTCTTGGCCTTAGCGTCTGGCAGAAGACGCAGTGAGATCCATGCTTTAGATGTGAGCAAGGGGAGAATTACCTGGTCTGAATCACAAGTAATTCTCAGGCCTCACCCATCTTTCTTAGCAAAGAACCAGGTACTGGGGTCTTTTTCTTCCCCCATTACCCTTCTTCCTCTCTCTAATTTGGTAGGTTCTGACAAACAAGAGAGATTACTTTGTCCGGTTCGAGCCATACGTTGGTATTTGCATCGTACAAACTCATTCAGAGGAGAGAGATCACGTCTCTTCATCCCTTATGACTCCGACAACAAGAGCGATTGTTCGGCAGCCATAATTTCTAAGTGGATTATTCAGACAGTCAGATGGGCATACCAGGAAGCATCTGATGATAGTTTAAGGTTATCCCGGGTCACAGCCCATGAAGTTAGAGCCATCTCAACTTCTTGGGCAGTACATGCAGGAATTCCAGTAGCAGAAGTGATCAAAGCTGCTACCTGGCGTTCTCCTAATTCTTTTATAAGCTACTATCTTAGAGATATGGCCCAGGATGCATCTGAATTGCAGTCTCTGGGTCCAGTCTGTGTCAGTCAGCACATTGTATAATTGGGATGTCAGGAACTCCCCCCTCCTAATTGGCTGACAAATTCTAACCCAATAGTAGTATAATAAAGGTGAGTATTTTCGATGAACAGAATTGAAGTTTCTACCGAAACTAATTTCTGTGAAGAGAAAATACTCACCTTTATGTGAATCCCTCCCACCACCCCACAGTTCCTGTTTTGTGTACTTTTCCGTATTTTTGTCTGTTAATATGACAAAATTTAGTACTGGCGGGAAAAGGGGCATCATGGGATAGCCACAGGTGGGTCAGGGGTCACGACTTTATTTTGCGAAGTTAGGCTAAAAGCAAAAGGGTAACCCAATAGTAGTATAATAAAGGTGAGTATTTTCTCTTCACAGAAATTAGTTTCGGTAGAAACTTCAATTTTTATTCATCTACTTCAGCCTGACTCTTTGTCCGTTTTACCAAAAGATACAGATAATTATACACTGTATCCAATATGTGTGCCTGGAAAGAAGTGATTTTAATTGAAATTGGTAGCTGATATCCAAAACAGTGTATGATACAAACAAGTATTCTACAGGCATATAAATTACAAATACAATGACGAACAACCCCCCCCCCCACCATAATTCACAGAAACAACTGTGTTCACAGTGTGTCATACATTACTATTGATAGACAAGCTGTGATATGACAACTTTTGAACATTCTAAAATCAGCAATGAATTTGTTCATTTGTATTGATCTACTATCACACATTCATTTATGAGAACAATTTGTATTATTACTTTTAAAAAGAACTCCAATTTTTATGGGGGGGGGGAACGATTCTAAAATTTGCACATTTTACAAATTACAGAAAGTTATACACTTCAGATTAAACTTTGAATATGTGTAAATTTACATAATGAATGTCTGTGCATTGTGTTTCATAGAATGTCTTTTAGTGGAAGAAGAGGTCAAAGGTCATTGGGTACATTTATGTTTGTTTGTTTGTTTGTTTGTTTGCTTATAGGTTACTCAGACACCAAGAGCGGGTACATTTGAAGACACCGATGGTTTCAAGCATTTTGATGACTTTGAAGTCGGTATCATTATATCTCACGACAGAGATAATAGACCACCAGAAAAACATCCAAAAAGTGAACGAGAGCTCTTGTCAAGAGTGACTGGTTTAAAAGGTGAAAGGAGTGAAGCCATCAACAGGAAATTACTCCTAAAACTCAAATACTATGTCATCTTAACTAGCAGGAAAGATCTCTTCCCAAAACTGACATTAACCAAACGACTCGGCAAACTACGCAGTACTGATATACCGCCACGTGAGACCACACATGGACACTTGTTGATGATGTCACAGGCCAGGACGTCAGCTGATAAGATTAATATCATTGTGAAGCAGGTTGAAATGCACTGTAGGAGAGATACGCTATGGCAACGGATGTACTTTAGAGATATCAGTGGTGATGATGATAGTAAGGAGAGTAAGAAGAAGAAGAAGAAAGATATGGAAGGAGAAAATGATGACAAGGTAAGACTATTTAAGAATTGATGACTAGTTGACTTTCAATTATTGACAGTGGACAGACGATTGAGACAATTTTTTGAAATTTTAAGTATAATATTAGTATTGAATTCAATGTGAAAGGCTTGTGTTTGTAACCAATGTGCCCTCTAAACCAATTTGACATGCCACTGACACACAATTTCTAGTGATACATCCAAAATTTGGTGTTCTCCTATCTCTTACTATGTAGTGACTCACAAGAAATCCCAGTTTTCTCATTTTGACTCACAACAAAATTTGGCTATCATTAGAGGGCACACTGCTTGTAAGCTTCTGTGAAATAGACTGTGAACACAAATAACTTGCCCAGTTACTTCATTTGAAAGATACATGCAGGTACCTGTTATAGCTAAAATGATATTGGTTTGGTGTTTCACTCATGGGACATTACATTTTTGACAAAAAAAATAGAAATATTTCAACTCTAGACTAACAATAACAGAGACACAATAAACACAGCAGGATCCATTGCCCAATCACATTGAACACTGATAAGCATTGCTATTCTTTCACAGTGCAGTAAAAACAGGAATCTAATGAAAACATAACTCATTAATAGCTACAATTGTTTATTGCCTAGCTGATAAACAACATATCAACCTGACTACTTCTACATCTGCACTATGCACGGCACTTATTTAATTGTTCCTGTTGCATTTTAAGTGATCTGAGTGTGTGTAAAAAACATCATGTTACATGAGTGAAATACCAAACCAACATCATTTTAGCTGTATATGTCTGTTGTCTTAGTTATTCCCATCAGTGACCATAAATATTCTATCCTTTACTAATCACTATTAATATTAGTTTGATATGATTAATGTATTTGTGGGCTGATATTATGCTTTCCTTGAAACATATAATGTGTAAGAATATTTTACCCAGCTAGTGATTCAACTTCAAGAATTATTATGATTACTATGTAAACTAAAGAAGATAATGTGTTATGAATAGAATCTTTATTGCATTCGTGAAGAAAACTACATTTCTTCATTGGAATTTCTGCAATAACTGTTTGGTGCTAAAAGAAACTAGTAAATGTATCAACTAGAGTAATAATAGTTAATAAGATTTATATGAAGACATAAACTGGCAGCTTTGAAGAAGATACCGTAGGTATTTCTTATTTATGTTGATACATTGTCAGAATTTCATAAAAGTGAACTTCCAGTTGTTAAGAATTATCCTCATAGATGACATTTCTTCTCTCTGATTATCATGTCCTATCTCTATTCCAGCCCACCAAACTCAATTTTTCAGAGTTCAATGAACTATTACGTATGGTACACAGCACACCATTAACAAACATAGACTCTCAACTTGCAACACTCCTTACTCTGCCGAGTATCTGGTATGAGAAGCTAATGAAGGTGTTACAAACCAGGTTTCCAGAAAGTAGCCGATGTTTTACATCCCAGGACGGAGAAGTGAAGTACTTGGCAATACTAAACCCACATTACCTTGATATGATGATGTTACTGTCTGTAGACGGTCACTCTAAGAAAACGGTATGTACTCACAACTCTGGTAATCAAGGCTTCAGTTTACTACTAAGATAGACACAAACTAAAACTATTGTCATAACATGATGATACAACAGTGATAAACTATTGAATGGACGTTGGTGTAATTACATGTTTAGATGTCTCAGTAGGAATGAACATTGGTTGAATTATAGTGTCAGTAGGGAGGCATCTTTGAAAACTAAGTTTATTTTAGAGGTCCATAAATTTGCAGTACTGTTTTGAGACTTCCAATGTTTACACTATCTTGATCACAGGATGATTTGGGTCGGTGCACAACAGAGGACCTGCTCTCACCCACATGTATAGTCTACCATGTCAACCAACAATTATATTAGTAATAGATTGTGTCTATCTTAGTAAACAGAAGCTTTTATTACCAGAATAATACATGTACAATGAATATTTTTTATTTCTCACTCTGGTAATTTGTGATGTTCTTTAAGCTTAAAATGTACATTTAGGAACAGTTTCAACATACACACATACCATTATGGATGAATTAACCCTGTGGTGCTCTGTTGGATATGTGCTGGAGACACTTTTACATGCACTTAGACTTACTTTTTTCAATAATTACTTTGAAACAAACACAATATTCTGAACAATCTAGTTCACACCAAGGCTTTTGTGAAGGTTTTAAAAAATCCTTAACAGAATTTGAAACATGTGGTTCTCTATATCTTATGTCATGATTTTGATGGGATCTCAGATAAATGACTTGCAGAACTCACTGATAAGTGCATTTTAGCCACACACTGCCCTGCAAATCTTATATTGTTGATGTCAGATAAGTGATGGCTTTTCTCTTTACAATACATGACTGACCAAAAGTTTGGGTGCTATGTCTTCAGTGAAGGCTTGTTAACTATTGTTATGCTAATATGATGTTTACACTACTCTCTACTGTTGTAGGATTTCTGTGCTGTGTACCGTGAACCAATGAAGGAAGTAGACAGGCCAGATAAGAATGTTATGGCTATACATGACCATGTACAAAATGTCGTCAATGCAGCATGTTACCATATGTGGGCTACTATCCTCTAGGACATGAAGCTGATGCAGCTTGTAAAGGCTGAGAAGAACAACTCCGTTTGATGTATTACCTTAATCTGTAACATCTATCTTGATTGGCCATTTGGGTGCTTTTGCAGTGATCAAGAAGAGTGCTTCTGATTGGTCTGGTACCAGAAATTTACTGTGATAAGAAATAACGCCTTTCTCAGTTGGCCGAGTAACTTGGCAGTGATCAAGAAGAGTGCTTCTGATTGGTCAGTTAGCAGACACTACTTGCAGTGATAAGAAATAACAGATATCTCACTTTCTCATGGAGTGACTTCGCAGTGATCATACAAGAAGAGAGTTTCTGATTGGTTAACTTAACCAGCAGATATCAGTCACCTCAAGTGGTCATTGAATAGTGTTGAAATAATCAAGAAATGGGTCATGGTTGTCTGGGCAGCACATCTTGAGGCTGATTGGTCAGTCTGTCGTTTCTGTGCAACTTAAGATTTGCAATAGTTGATGATATTGTCATTCTACAAGATAACGTTGTTCAGAGTGATTTGTGTGACTGAGTTCAGTTCATTTTCATCATATCATTGACATGGAGTAGCAGAATTGAATAGTTTGCTTGTTGGCAGTGATACTGATAGAGAAGTCTGTCTGCTGTACTCCCTGTAAGGTCACTTTGACATTGGACTGTGATAAACAGGGTAATACTTCTATGAAGTTTAAGAGGTATTTCTAGTGTGTTTTGCATATAGTAAGGTGACATACATTAGATACTTGACTGTGTAATAACCAGGGTAATGTTTTTACGAAGAATGTAACGTTTGCCAATTTGTGTAATTTCAGTTTTCAGTCATCACATTGTAAAAATGAAAAATATTGTCAAATCGTGGTTTAAAATTAGAGCGAGAAATCTTGTATTCAAAATTTTGTAAACAGAGCATCTTCAAATTGCCACAATTTCTCACCAGAACTGGTTACCGCAGGGGTATGTATTGTTTACAGTGGTTTTGTCACAGCGCCCTCAGTGGTGACTTGCCCTTTTGTTCAGTACAACAGAGTACAAGCAATATATATGGTGTTCTATTTTGAGTTGAAAGTAGCCATATGGATGAGGATTGCGTATTAAAAATCCAATATAATAAATACATAATCTTCCTCCATATGGCCACTTTAAAATACATGCAATGGAAGATTTATTATAAACACAACTGCCTGCAATGGGTTCTTGCCAAATAGCTGAAGCTTTTTTGTGTGTGTGTGTAATTTGAGTTCCACACTGAGCACATTATAGGAGACACAATTTTATAGAGATATTGAAAAAGTAGTGACAACATACATGTATACAACAACAGACAAAGTCTTGTATGATGTATTTAGCATTTGTAATTATACATGTGATGGTGTGCAATGGTGGACTCGTATTTCAACAATCCAAACTTAGTTTAATATTTACGCAGGGATGCCTTTCGTAAGAGCTTATTATCTTTTTCTACTAGCTTAGTTTTGTTATACATTGACCAAGTCTGTGTTTGTGGCTCAATAAGCTAAAAAAAAATTAAAATTAATCTTTTGCATTTTATTGTGTTACAGACAAGGACTTTACATATGTTGTTGCACATTGATCTTTCGAGTAGGAAGCCATGATAACATTGTTTTACAAATTACAAATCCAAAATAAATACCAAATCCTCATCCATATGTGGCCACTTAAAAATGTATACGTAGGAAATTAGCTCTCTTTTTTTACATGCATATGATACAACGAAAACCAGACAAGTTTCAAAAAAGTCATTCATTCAGTAATTACAAAATACTTTCAGCTATGAAAATCCAATATTATATCTCTCAAATTATAAAGACAGTCACAAGTTAAATATGTGTGTGTAACAATTTGAATACAGGGAAGTTTATTTGGTTGTTTATTTGTGAATGTTTGGGTGTTTATTTTCATGACATACTACATAAACGGAATGAGAAATGGTGCTGCATATGATATGTATAAGATTTCAAATGAATTCTAGGGTGAAGTTGTTTATTTTGCATTTTTTTGTTTTGCATCAAAGTCGACACTACCGTGTGGTAAACTTTTCACTATATGTGTCATGAGACAAGATTGGCTGTTTAGAGTAAAAATATATGAAATGGGCTAAAGTATAAACAATATATTGATCTGTATGAAGATGCCTTGTATTCAAAAATAAAATATGTCTAGGCCATGATTGGTGTCATAGTATGATCTTTAATAATTGCATTCTTTATCATAAAAACTCAGTTTTGGAGTTTGAGGCCTATGGACCTGTTGAATGAACTAAATAGAATTTACTGCCATACACACCCTGTGACAGGATTGTCTTGTCACAGGCATGCAGCACACCTGCCACAGCCCTAGTCAGACAGGCCAGCCATAGATCTGTTAGATCAGGTCTGCAACAGGTCTGACACAGCAGACTTGCCACAGTCCTGATGAGACAGGCCTGTCAGATCAGGTTTGACACAGCAGACTTGCCACAGCCCTGAGACAGGCATGTCAGATCAGGTTTGACACAGCAGACTTGCCACAACCCTGATGAGACAGGCCTCCCATAGATCTGTTAGATCAGGTCTGCAACAGGTCTGACACAGCAGACTTGCCACAGCCCTGATGAGACAGGCCTGTCAAATCAGGCCGGCCACAGGCATGTCCCACTAGGCCTGTCAGATCAGGCCTGCCACAGACCTGAATCCAAGTGCCTATGCAGGCTCTGTAGGCCAGGCCTGCCACAGTCCTGTTGTGGAGCTGATAAATTTTGGTGATGGATACTACATGATGGCATAAATCAAGGAAGCAGATATGAATGATATGAATTGTGTTTGATTGATTAACTGCACCGAGATCGTCTGCCAATACTAGTAGCTACTTATGTGGTGTACATTGCAGTAAAAAGATGCATGGCTTAGTTGATGATTCTATCTATCTATGTCAAATTCTAAAACTTTAAGCTTTTCTGATGTCAGTGATAAAGCATGTAATTAGCCAGCATGTTCTTTACCTTGACAGGAACTACACTCAGTTGAAATAGTAGTTTTGTGTGTAAGAAGTGGACTAAAATTTGACTAAATTTTTTAGAGCTGACTGCTCTAATTTTGAGTGATGAAAATTAGCATGTGAAAGATTTCCTGTGAGTTTAATTTTCAGTCATATTTGAGATTACAAAGCATTCGTATCAGACACTAAATATAAATCACAGACCTCGGTTTCCACAACACAGTCCTTGCACTGAAGTTTTGATACCCGAATTAAATAAGGAAAGAACTCTTGGAAAATTTACACTTTTTCCGTGTGATTTTAACAAAAAACTTTCCTGACAAACCAAGGGAACATGACCACCCATTGAAATGAGTGAAAACAGCTGTGCCTCTAAAAGAAAACAGTACAATCATATTAATACGGCACAGAGATCGAGAAAGAATTATGTATTTGATCTGTCTATTACTCTCACTTTAAATGTGTACATATATACAATATAGAATGCCTTCAAATAATGGAGTGGAAGGGACAGACACGCTTATTGACACAGCTTTTAACCAGATTGGCATACCAACAGACACAAGATATAATCCTGTTTTATAGCAACATGGCATGTAAATTGAATTGAGTTGTACAAAATATAAAGTCTTAATAATAAAAATGATTACATTCTTACAACACATCTAACCTGAATCCATTGTTCTTTGAGTGTGGAATGAGCAGAATTTACAGGAATGTCTGTATTACCCAAATGGTAGTTTGGCATTAGGCATTCTTTTCTGTTTGATTGTATTGGCCAGTCACCTCAAGTTCCTGTTATGTAAAGGGTTTTGAAATGGCAATGTGTGTGTGTGTGTGTCTGTCTTGTCATCATGTTCTCTGAATCTGCTGGGCCACTTCACATGAAACGTGGTAAACATCTTCCATATGAGAAAATGAAAAACTGATCAGGATTAGTAAATATCATATGAATGTTAATGAGTCATTTGCATAATTGCAGTGTTCAGGAATTATGAAAGATTTTTGGAATGCATGCTTCCAAAGCTTAGACAATGTACATTGATGATAATAAAGCACATATGCCCAAAAGTGTTTGGTGATGTATTTTTAGGTTTTAATGAGTAAATTGGCATAATTAATGATTTTTTGGTAATTAGGCAATATCTTCAGAAGGCAAATATCTTAATCAGATGTATACATTGATGATAATAAATGCATGGCTTCTACAAAGAAGTTGATGCACAGCTATGGACTTTGATAAGCAATTTGCATAATTAATGACTCGTTAATGAGTTGATAAAATATAATAGAAATAAAACCAAGAATTTTCGTGTCCCCCCCCCCAAAGCTATACATATATTTTTACCTCCTGTTATGCTTCTGTGTGTGTGTGTGTGTCTGTCTGTCTGTCTGTCTGTCTGTCTATTGACACGATATCTCACAAACCACTTCATCAATTCTAATAACACTTACTAAATATTTTCTGTATGGTAATGACAAGTAGTGATTAGGTTGTGGTAAAACATCCAAAGGAAATTAATTAGCTTTTATATAATTAAAGGTTTTTATTAATATATGCCATATCTTATGAATGCATACTTCAAAATTCAAAATAATTTGGTACATACGTTAACTATTACAAAGTACATATGCCCTATAAATTGTGTTGAATTAGCTTACAGATGTAAAGAATACTTTGCATAATTAATGATTTTCGATAATTAGGTTATATCATAAGAATTCAATTCAATTCAATTCAATAACTTTATTATCCGTATATGAATGCGGAAATTTGTCTTTCGGCTCAAAACACAATTTACAAACAATTTACACAAGTACAATATATACATATACATATACATATACATATACATACAGTGAGTTTAAAATGACCTTACAGTGAGTTTAAAATAGACACAGTTGTTGGAACGAACGATTTTTTAAAAAAGGTTTTTCCTTGCAAGAGGCATTCTGTAACGCCGACCAGATGGGAGCTTAGTGAAAGAATTATGTAAGGATGCATATAATCATTGACTATTTTCTGGGCTTTCCTGTTAACTGCCGTATGATAATGACATGCCAGTGTTGTTTGACGACAGCCAATGATCTTCTCTGCTGTGTTTACAATACAACAAAGTTTACTCTTGTTTTTAACCTTGAGATTACCATACCAAAGGATTATATTGAAAGTCAAAACACTTTCAATAAATAGATCTATCCACCAATTGCAGTACGTTCTGACTGACATCGAATGACTTTAATTTCCTAAGGAGATATAGTCTCTGTTGAGCTTTTTTCGCAATATAGTCTGTGTTTTCGGCAAAGGAGAGCTTGCCATCGAGAATTGACCCAAGGTATTTGAAACTAGTGACAACTTCAACAGAGTCTCCATTCATTGATACAGGTGTGAATTGGTCAGTTACTTTATGTGCTACAACTAATTCTTTTGTTTTTGAAACATTCATTTCTAAAAAGCTGTCTTTACACCAATTCTTTAAAATTCCAATGTCACAAAAATATTCAGCTAAAGAGTCTTCATCAAGTAACAGACCAACAAGTGCCATGTCATCAATGAAACCTTTAAATTTCATATAATTTGATATTTATATCAACCATAGCAATGAGCACTTGTCCTATGGGGTTTGTTGATAAAGCTTGTAATTTCAAGGAGTTATTTGAATAATTAATGATTTTCAGTAATTAAGCGATATCTTAAGAATTCACACTTTAAATTCAATATAACAAAGGACACAAATCTTATAAAGCCTGTTGCCATATTTGTTTATTTAATGAGTGTATAATAAATTATTTTCGTTAATTAGGCTATATCTTATAAGAATACAAACTTCAAATTTCATATAACTTGACATGTACACATCTATTACAAATCAGGTGTGTTTGATGTAGTTTTTTATATAGTTTTTAATTCTGATGTGTAATTTGCATAACGAAACATTTTTGATAATTAGGCAATATCTTTAGAAAGATAATTTAGTATTTGCATTGATGGTAAAGAAGTACATGCGTCTTAAAGCTTGTTGATATAGCTTATAATATTAATGGTTAAGTTGCATAATTAATGATATTTCAATAATAAGACAGTATGTTTAGTATACAAGCTCCACACTTGATAAAATTAATTTTCCAATAATGGGGTACATCATGTAAACAAGTATAATAGCTATAGGTCAGAATTTCGTATTCCAAGAAGTTTCATAACCCCCCCCCCCCCTTTTTTTTTTGGTAGTTAGCAGTAATGTTGTTGTTGTCGTAAGTGTTGTCTAGATAGTACATAGCCTGGAATCCATGTGGATGGCGATTTTAAATTTTGGTGATGGGAAACCCAAAGTTTAAAATCCCCATCCGCATGGATTCTAATATAGATAGTATATCACCCAAGACAACATATCCGATCAATACCATCGTATGAAATTGAGTTAATTAGTTAAGGTAAGAAATGGACTAAAGCATACATAATCGGTGAGAATGAGATCTACGGGGAGAATTAAGCTAAAAACATTTGGGATCGAAATGAAGCAATTACCAGTAGTGAATACTCCACAGAGTACTGTGTTTTAACACTGACAGAGATAAAACAGCAACCACAGACGGGTTACTTGAGAGATGCGATCTCCTCAGAAAGCTAAGAGATTTTTTCCTAATGATTTCATCAAAGGTTAAAATCGAAAAGCTGACAAGCATTGCGCTATTGTTCTGAATAAAAGAATGCTTTACACCTGACAATTTACGGAAAACCTGGGAATAAGCTCTCCTGGCTGCATTAAAAGTATCTACAAAGAAAATACTCCACAAATAAGAACAAAAGGAATATCAAAAAGACAGAAAACAAGTGACATTTCACAGAGAGGAACGCAAATTTAAAGTCACGGATTACCTCTGACATAAAAAAAAGTCGAGTCTGAGCCTGGATGTCCTCATTACATTATCCTTGAGGTCACAGGTGATCAAGTGACCAAAGTATTTGTAAACACTGACGTAATTTAGCAGTCTACCATTCAGGTAAATTGGAACTGGTCTGATCCTACGTACATTAGGTTGAATAAGCATACAAACTGTCTTTTTCTCATTTAAAAAGTTTAGAATTACTTTTTAATACCATAGTGGCCACAAGTATCAGCAAACATCTGCTGGCCATAGGCTCCAGTAAATATAATAACTAAATAATCAGCATAAATTAAATGGTTCACTTTATAGCCACCGAGAAGGCAGCCATAGGGAAGTGATGAAAGATTCTTACTGAGATCATCTAAATACACAGTGAAAAAAAAAGAGGTGAAGTAATTCCACCTTGTTTAACTCCATTCTTTGAATTAAAAGATTCAGATAAACACCCATTCCATCTAACCACAAAGTCTTGATACCTGTACATGCTATGCTAACATCTTAATTAAGTAAGGTTTGACCCTTTGTCTAATAATTTATTGAAAAGAATATCATGACGAACATAATTAAACGCTTTAGATGCATCCATGAAAGTGATGAAAAACGGGAGTATTACGACGGTAATAATGATTTAAAATTTCTTTCAAAACGATCGACGTATCAGTGATTCAGTACCATGCCCTGGTTTGAACCCGAACTGGTGATCAGTGGTCGACAATCTATACAGCGATTTAACCAAACATATGCCACACGGATAATATACTATCTACATAGCTTTGTTATCTTAATTGTCTGTGTTATAACAGAGCGTGACACGTGTGAAATCAGCTTGTTATGATTAGAATAGGGTCTCTTGTTTATTCAGTACTTTTGACAAAATCGACAAACCTTATTATCTGAACAAATCGCCAGAAAAATAGATAGTGAAATACTAATAAATTATATACAAGAAATAACTGTAGCTAAGTAGATAATCGCAATTCTCAAATTTCAGAATTTCAAATATATAATTTATTTACTTGTTATGTTTTACAGACAGCAGATGTGAAACTTTATCCCTTTATACATGGATCTACTCAATTAATCCCTGTGCTTCGATCTACGAAAAACGAGTAGAATTTACGGTAGGGGCCTAAACAGAAAGTATTTCGTCGAACCAATTTTTGTCCTCCTCCTCATGCTCTCGAGAAAGTTCATGTCCTCCCCCCCCCCCCACCGAAATTAATATTTGCATTTATACAGTACCCCCACCCCCTCCCCCTCTCGAATTCATGAGATGTACAATTGCATTGGGGACTTGCCTAAGGGAGTCTTTGAACTTTCGCTGGACCGGTGGTTCGCGAGGCGCTGAGAGTGTTGGTCAATGATTAGTTTGCGATCATTGATGGGGAGTTGTGAGTGGTTAAACTGATCCCTCTGTGTCCACATTTCGCGTGCTGACAAGCCTCTTGAGCGGATGCGAGTGTTGATGGTTGCAACTGCGGTGGAAAGAGAAAGTGGTGTGATAGTTGCACATAACGGGTCTTGGCGTAAGAGTTCGTCATGAATTTCTTGGATAGCCCTGTCCGCGATTGGGTTTTTATTGCGATTCTTAGTGCGCCCAATTTCTATTGATATGTGGTACTTATGGAGGAGGTCATCGTTCACTAGGGTAGAGAAACCTGGAGCAGGGTCGGTACGGATAACCGCTGGTGGCCCATCGAGGGGTCGCAGTTCAATGCAGAGTTGGATGAGGGCGTCGCGGAGTGTGTCGTGGCGTTCATTTTGAACAAGACTGGCTGTGGTAAATGATGTGACGCTTTCGCGGAGTACAAGTACGAGCTGGCGTTCGCGTTTGATTATATCGGCGGAGAAGGAGATGCCTACAGCCTCTGGTGGGTGTGTGGTGGACTGTTCGATGACGTTGTGGGGGACCTTGTTGAGGGAGGCACAGTGATGACAGGATATAGATGTCTGTTGGACTGACTTGTCCATGTCGAGCGCGTAGAAGTACCGATGTATGATCTTCTTCATTTGGTGACTGGATGGATGGTTGAGGCGAATGTGGATGGCAGTAATCAAACCATCTAAGACTTGGCGCGGTATGACAATACGCTCACGCTGCGGGGAGAACGGGTCGGTGGTTTTGACAACGAGTAAACCATCTCTTGCGATTGTGACGTTGTTAAGGTATCGCTTCACATCCTTGATATTGGTAAGTTTCTTAGATGGACGGGTGCCCTGTGTCAGATGTGCGTGTGTCCTACGTAGGTCTGGACACTCTGATTGTATGTTCAGCCAGGCTTTTCTGTTGGTGAAAGGTAATTTGACATTACCTGAGGTGATATCGCTAATAGAAAGGGATCTAACAGTTGAATCCTCTGTTTGTTGTACGAATACACAGACTTGGCATGACGGGGTGTTACACTCTTCAGCGTTACGGCTTGCAAAGTCAGACGGTATGTTTTCGGAACCAGCAAGGTGACGGACGGACGGAGGCCTGATATCGGCTAACGGCAGACAGAAATGTGGTCAAACGAGGACTAGCGGAGAATTCTCCACGACACAACTTTTCATAAGCCTGCATGCATGGTTTACTGTCGGTAAGTATGCAGGGCTTGTGGTGGGACTGAATGATGTAAGGTCTGAAGTGTTTAACTGCAACGGCAATAGAGAGGGCCTCAACTTCACATGGGAGCCACGTTGCTTGACGTCCACGGAGTTTCGCACTGAAGAAACCGGCTAAGCGTAACTTATCACCGCGCGATACATAGAGCGTAGATCCAATCCCATGGCTTTTGACAGCGGCATCGGTGATGATCCAAAGTTGATCAGATGGGCGTGGTAGAGTTATTGTCCGGTTTGATGACAATGAAGCTTGCGCGGATTGGAATGTGTGGAGAAGGCTGTCTGTCCAATTGACGGGGTCTTTTGATTGGTGACCAGCTGTTGCTTCGAGCGGTGCAAGGAGGTGAGCACATTTTGGTATGACCCTTGCTAAAACTTTATATGCCCCTATGAATGAGCGAAGGCCCTGAATTTTACTTGGGGGACTGCAAGATGATAATGTGGCAATACGATGTTGGCTAGCACGAATGGTACCTTGGTTCCAAACCCAACCGAGGATAGTGGCTGTGGCTGGGCAAATGACAGTTTTAGTTGGTGAGAGGCGTAAATCGTTGGCTTGAAGGGCTTGTAGTAGGCGTTCCCAGTTGTCTAAAAGTTCATCGATAGTGTTGGCTCCGCAATACAAGTCATCAGCTAGTTTTGCTATTGACCCCTCTGCAAGGAGGTCGCCTAGTACACGGCACATCATCTCCTCGAGAGCAGTTTCCGAGCCAGGCATTCCCATGGCCGAACGTGTGTAGACGCGGACACCACGAAACGGGGTGGCAACACCACAGTATTTTAGTGAGTCGCGGGATAGCGGGATCTGGTAGAATGCCTTGGTAAGGTCAGTTGTGATGATATACTTCCATTGGGCTATCTGTCGTAGCGTGCTGTCTACGTCTGGCATGAGGGACGGTTGTGGTTTGCTATAGCGTCCTACGTCAGTGAAGGCGGTGACGAGTCGAGTGCCTCCATTGCTCTTTTTTACTAGAAATGAGGGATTTATGTATTCAACATTCACCTGTAGGTCTTCAGGTTTGGCGAAAACTCCCATGTTCTCTAGTTCGTCGAACTTGTGCTGTAATTCAGTGAGCTTGTTGCGCGAGTACTGGGGAAGACGTCCCTTACGTTGTGGTGGTTGAACCGGTCCCATGTTTACAGTGGCTTTAAATGGACCTGATCTTCCATTGTAGCATTTTATAGATGGGTTGAATACTTCGTCGAAGTCTAGGTGTGTAGTGTGGAACTTGTCTAATTGAGGCTGGGTGAGAATGCTATCAGGGTCGAGGATAATAGTGGAGGAATGCAAGCTGGTGGTTTTACTGCTCGGTGTTTCCTTGGCAGATGAGGTGACTGTATCGTTGCTGTCGGTAGGGGGAATGAAGACAGGACGGACTTGGCAGAAGTGCTCGTTGCGTTTCAAAGTTTGTGGTGCCTTTGATAAGTTTGGTATACGAATTTTGCCAGACAAGCTAGCATAGATGTCTGGTTCGGGCCATGCTTTTACGGGAGAGCGTTTGTTGTTCAATGGGGTGTCCGTCCGCGGTTCAAGTGCAAAAGTACTGTCAGTGTGTTGGAGCTCTACTGGTAGTGCTATTTCTATGAAGTCACCGGGCCACACTGTGGTGGATTTTGCAGGGGCACGAAGTATATGTGCGCGACGAATGGCATGTTTGTGGCTGTCAGAGGAGCCGTAAGTGTAAACTGTGCCGTTTCCAAGCGATATTTGACGTTTTGCAGGGTGAACACCGATGTCATTGGCTTCCATGAAGGGAGTACCTGCAAGCATGTCGACGTCGAGGTTGTCGGTCACGAGGCCTTCAAATACGAACTCTGAGTCGTCACGCGTTACAGTGAACTTGGTTTCACCAACGATATTGAGGGGTGAGGATCCGTCGGCTTGGTGGGCAGATTGTGAGCTTGGCTTGATAGGTATGTTCAGACGCTTAGCGGTTGATAGACGGATCATATTGCCTGTTGCACCGCTGTCGATGGTTAGCCGAACGGTCTGGTAGCCATAGTATGTGTCCAGGTATGGGGACTGACGGACTTTTACGCGAAGTACACCAGCTGAAGTTGTGTCTCCACTGTCATGTCGGGAACACTCATCATCACTTTGACTATCGTCTCCTACGTCTTCGTCGATAATGTTTGCAATCAGACGAGCTCTTGTTATGAACTTACGATCACTGTCGGGTAAGAATTCACATTCACTTAGGAAGTGTTTGTCTGGACGGCCGGCTTGTTTACATAGTGGACAAGAACGATGTTTGTGTTCATATTTAGGTTTCACTCTAGGCTTGAAGGATGCGAGGCCGTGAAGAATTATTGTTATTATTATGGTATGGACGTGACATGGCAGTGCGCATTACTGTGGCATCTTCAGTAGAGCGTATCTCGTCTAGAAGTGATGTTAAAGCCATAGATATTTCTGGTTTTATGGATGCAAGAGTGCGAGTTCTTATTTCGGTGCCATAACGTTGTTTCACTAACCTGGGGAGATCTTTATGGATAAGCTGGAGCCAGTGTAAGACAATGTAATTTTCAAGTGATGGTGACAATTCTTCATCCTCGGTAGGAGCCTCATCGTGGTGTGTGATGTTGCTGCCCGTGCGTAATAAATTGTCTTCCACAAACGCTGTTATTCGTTGAAAGAGGTCCTCTGGTCTCTCCTCTGGTTCTAGTTGGATGTTGGCAAAGTCAAGGAGGTGCCTGTTGACTGGAAACCATAGTGCAGACGTATGGTCTGCCAAATACAGTCAATTGATGTCGATTTCTGAACGATGGTATTACGGGCAATAATTGGACAAAAATTCGCAATTTGACCCAACATAAGTTCAAGGGCAGAAGCTTTTTGTTGTGCAGTACGGCGTTTGGCTTCGTCGATTGGTGCACCATCGTCGGTGAGTCCCCTATGTGCGATAGTTTTGGTTTTCTTTTTCCACTGAAAGCCTTCAGCCAGAAATTCGGTGAAATTGTTGTCCAAGGACAGGGTATATATCAGGTTCTGACGCCAACTTTCAAATCATGTAATTGTCTCTGACTTATTCAGGCACCACTGTTTTGGAGCTCGTTGTAAACTTGCCATGCTGGATGTAAGTACGGGTAATTGAAGACAATGCGTGTTTTCCAGTTACATATGTGAACTGACTGGCTGTACACTGTATACGTGCAGACGTCTTACCTTGCCTTGTATGGAAATTGAGTCGGAAATTGTCCGTATTGACTCTCGATGACGTAAGGAACGATCGGAGCTGCCACCACGCCAATGTGGATGAGTTCACTAATACCAATAACGCTGAGACGACAACCAGACACGAAATGTCGGATGAATATGGAACGGTTTATTACAGAGTTCCGAACCCTAGGGAATTTACAACAGCAAACAATGGAGCGCGAAGATGCCGAGCGTGCGCAGTAAACAAGAGAGGTGACCTTGGGGAAAGGTCAACTGTCAAACAAACTAACGTACTGGCTAATGTACGAAGCCATGTACTGGCGCTAGATATCTGTGTTGAACTTTTTGGAGGAACTCACCAATGGTGAGCACTTTTATTGATAATAAGGACATGTATTAGTAAACAGAGGCAACAAGTGACTTTTAATTGTCTTCAAACACCCCAATTTTACTCTCAGTACATTTTATACTATATCATAAAGAGGAATTCGGGAGCCATTACAATTCTCTCCGATGCTAAAGTATGACCAATTGAGAACTTCCCAACCTCGAAAATCCGAGGTTAGTTAATATGCTAAGCTGGTAGAAATGTGTTAATTGGCCTCATCATCTATATCAACAGAAATAAAGAAGTGTCGGGTATTTGCATAATCTTCTTTTCCATCTTTTCATTGTATGCATGGTGCGCTCAGACCACTATAGAAAGTTGTCTTGCTGCTAGACGTTCGGGCTTTCTCCCGACGAAGTTCGCCGTGATGACGAACGCCCATCCTTGTCGTATTGTAAATTTGGAATAACACCTGAGGTCTAGCAGCTAGACTAGGACATGAGTAGTTGTGGCCAGATTCATAGGAAGTATTTATAGTAGGAGCACAGAAACTTCAAAGGCTTATTTATTCTTTATTGTTTAGTATAATGTCGTAGCGTTATTTTACAAATTGTGACGCGAACTTGGCCGCTTTATAATGAACACGCAGGACAATAGCCACCTTAGCTCTGAAATATGATTTGAGAACTCTCTGTCAGCAGTTGTGTCGCTGTTCTCTGAGTGCACATTTCCAAACTTTGACCCGTCTTTTTTACACCTGACCCCATGAAGACGCGACATTACACAAATATCCATTATCGGATAAAATCTAATTTTAGACTAGGTTAGATGCTTGCTCTGATTCACTTTTTATGATATTATCCTATAAAAAGTACTCTGTACGTGCGAAGAGTAATATTAGAGTCTAAAATTCGATTTTGTTGGCGTCTGTCAAATCTCTACCTAGTCTTGCTGCTAGATGTTCGTGTTTTCTTTCGATACTAATTACTATAAGCGAACGTAGTTCGCAGTGAGGGCTTGCCATCCTCGATAGCGATGTTCGGTCGTGTTTCATTTGTATCGGAAGAACATCCGAGGTCTAGCAGATAGACTAATCGCTACCATGAAAAGAGGCCAATGGTTTGCGTGATGTTGAAAATAAAACGCCCATATGATTATTATATTGAAACGGCTTAGTGAATACACACAACTAGCACTATAAACGGAGATGTGTTCCAACTCAGACTCAGACCACTAATGAATATTTTCAGTGATCTGAGGTTACACAGACATGGAACACAAAATTGCAGTCCCGTGCTTTTATAATGTTTTGCACTCGCAAATCCGTGATCAAAGAATGTACACTTGCTATTGAATCCAGGATGAATAAAGTTTAAACGTTGTAAACCTTTCTCGAATATATTCTGACAGTGATGTTGAATTTGAGGGAAAATTCTGTTTGACAATAGAATAGACTAGCCAAGATTACTGACTACATAGCTCTTCAATGTAAGTGTGAGCAGTGAAGTGAAAACAGCTAGTGTACTTCCCGTTTCTCGGACAAGGCAACATTATATCGCCCTTCACATGCTATTGTTTGTAATTGATAAACAAAAGGCGTTCTATGGAATATCATATCCCTTCATGTCTTCGTCGCTAAAATTAACAGAGACGAGAAAATGACGGAAATGCAAGTTATCGAACATTCAGGACAAACACCTTTTTCAGTTAGAAAAACTTCCCTTTTTGAAATGGAGATTAGTCCCCAGCATCATTTTCACAAACCTGCGAAGAGGCCTTGATTGACACAACATTGTACAGTCATGGACACAGTCTATCTGAGAGACATTCCTTACTGTTCACAAATATAGACATTTCTACTAGGCTACATCCATTTCGTAGGGTCTATGATCCATCTCAGACCGGTTGACCACTAGTGGTCTGAGGGTCCATGTCGACCTGCTTGCGTACGGAGTAAGTCGCCTACAGTTGTGAAACCTGGGCTTACCTGAAATGCTAGTAACTAAAGATTTAACGCATCTGTGTTCAAATATCAGCAATAAATCGACTATTTAGTAATTTTACCTCGCCTTGGCTACAAAAGTACTAGTCCCAGTCCGGAGGACCAGAAATCCCGGAATCATAAGTTCAATCGTAAAATTTATGCCCAAGTGGACGCCCGATCAAATGTGGCGGAGTTTGTAAGGCGGGACTTTGAAATCAGTCGGAACTGGAAAAGTTCCGATTTCGACACTTTTTGTGATCGTACCAGCGACTACTATCGTCAAAAAGATGCAAAATGAGTACATATTCGACCGATTTCTAATATTTGATAGCTTTATAAAAAAAAAATTATATGTAATTATTTTGTTATTGGTGCGAAAGTATTTTGTTTTCGCACTCGCTATAGGACGGTTACTTTTCGTAGGACGGTGTTGAGCGAAACGCGTGCACCGTCTGCAAGCAGGACTGTGATCCATGGTACAACATCTGAGCACAGGCAAGGAACACAGTTTCTTGTCTGTGATCTGAGGTAAAACTACTGACCATTATCGGATTGAGAGGTGTCAACGAGTTCCAGCAAGATGCTTAGTTTAGACAAACAAGTTTTATTTACACATAGCCCCAAAGCATAGGCTGGTGGCGTTATTCACCATATGGGTACAGGTGTAAGAAGGTGCTAAAAGGTGTTACTTTTAGCATCAGCAGAATTGTAATGCTTCAGTAATTACAAGGGGGAGGGGTTCACTTTTTACAAATCAGTCTTCGGGGGAGGACCATATTTTAGAAAATGGGGTTGGGGAGGGTCACATTTTACTTTGACTCTGTCATTGTATTGCCTAACTTTATAAATAATTATTTGGTGATTTTGGTATCCCATCGCCGCCACCGATTCTACATCCTACTGCTGCCACATCGGTTATGGAGATTTAATATTGCCATAGTATCAGATGATATTAATCAAGTCGCTGCTGACAAACCATATATAGTGAATTAATTGTAAGTTTTGATGTGAGGAGAGACACAGTTACGTTAGGTAAGATGTTTTAAAGATGTTGACTTCGGTCTCGACAATTTTTCAAATGTACTTGCATTGGTAAACAACCACTCCTCAGTAGGATTTAATTTGGTTCAAATCATGAGCAAAGTATTACAGAACCCACCTTTCAGAACATCAGAATGTTCATGCCTCTCACCTCCTACGCACCTCCATTTTGTTTCATGTCCTCCCTATTTTCTATTCGCCTCCTCCCCTTTGCCATACATTCTTTACGTTCCCAAATTAGTAAAGCTGATGGCAAGACCCTCGAAGACGACAAAGGTCGACACTCCTGCTCCATGACAGAATCCTCATATCTTACAATTCATACCACTTCCCTTCTTTCATGGTTTCACCATCAACTCCTCACCTCACAAGTAATGGTATGTTCTGATATTATGTAACAACGGTGGCAGGGATGGGCTACTGGTGTGGCAGCGGTGGTAAATTGGGAGACTGCCAAAGTTAGGAATTGGACACACTGTAAAATATACCTGGCTCCTGATTTTATTTTCTTGAAACTTGGTCTCACCCCCCCCCCAACAAATTTATAAAATCTGACCGAGCTCCCCCCCCTTGTTCTTAATGAAGACTCCCTTAGAACATTGCCCGTCACGATTACAGCGAAAATGATTTCTTCCTCTAGCATTCGTTATTGTCTACTCAGTCTGTTGTTTATTTTGTGTGCTGTGACTTTCTTTGTATATTTTGGTGGTCAGCCAAAAATACAAAATGCTGTAACCATAGTGAAGGCAGAACCAATGTCCATCTACGTAGATGTGGGAGCTAACAGAGGTGACACATTGCGGGCATTTTATGCAAGGAAAGTTGTAAAGAACACAAATAACCCGTTAATGGTCATACCACGCAGACTGTACAAAGAGGAGCCGAATGTATGGAAAGTTTTCGCTTTTGAGGCAGATCCCATACATACAACAGAGCTGAAGGAACTTGAAAAACAACACAGCAACCTCAAAATCTACACCGAAACTGCTGCATGGATTGACTCGAATGGCATCGTGATTTACGCCGATCGGAAACGTCCCGATAAAGGGTTTTGGGGTACGTCTATTTCTGATACAACGTCCAATGTGAACAAAAGTGTACCTATACATGTTGACAGCGTAGATTTGAGTGCGTGGCTGACTGAACACGTTCGACTCAACGACTTTCTTGTTCTGAAAATGAACATTGAAGGAGCAGAGTTTGAAATCCTGGACAAACTTTTGAAAGACAATACTTTCTGTTTGATTGATGGTCTTTTTATTTTCTACCACGCAAAGGTAGCTTTTCAAGGTAAAAACGAACTAGCGAATGAAATGCGAAACCGAGTGAGGGATAGGTCGGAGCAGCCAGACTGTCGAGTAGAAATTCTTTTCGAATCCCAACATTGAAAACCTGTACACGATAATGTATATATTACGATCCATAAGTGTCTTAATTATTATATATTAAGAATTGGACACTTTTTTTCGCTAAAAGTATCAAATCAAAGCGTTGGTGTCATCTTTGGTGAATTTTCATTTTAAAATTCTGATTTTGATCATGTGTAATTTCTGATCTTATGAAAGGTCAACCTTTATTCTAGAGTGAGCGCACAGTCTAGTGAATAAATGGTTGTTTTTGTGTTCTGAAAATGACATATCAATTTTCTTGACAGCCCCGAGGACATTTTCCGATAGTTTGCTGTTTCTTCTCTCTGTATCTAACCCCAAATTATGCATAGATGAAGATAAATAATACAGAATAAAACGTTATTAAAATTTTATTGGAATCATAAGTGAAATGCCGAAAATACGTTTGTTGCCCTTTTCTCAAAATAACAGTTTTAGCACAATTGAACTTCGAAGTAGTTCAGTAGGTCTATAGACGTCACAAAATGTGTGTGTGTGTGTGTGGTTGTGTATGTATGTATGTATGTATGTATGTATGTATGTATGTATGTATGTGTGTATGTATGTATGTATGTATGTATATGTGTATGTGTGTGTACTTGTGTTTGTGTCTGTGTCTGTCTGTCTGTCTGTGTCTGTGTGTGTGTGTGTGTGTGTGTGTGTGTGTGTGCGTGCGTGCGTGCGTTTAAAGCATTTAAACTTTGTATATACACCGACATTTTGATACGTAACAACATAGGTCTTCGACATCTCAACATCGCTATTTCGGAATTGTTTGACCTAACTATCTTTGTAATTTTTAGTTTATTTTGTCATTGTGTTCCAAAAGTTACTGTAATATTTATCCTCTTTTCGTCGAACGATGGGCGGTGGCCCTATTCTTTTGAAATAAATCCATGGTAACAGCTGTATAGAATTTCGCGCTGACAGCATAGTGAAAGTCATTTAATTCCAATGATTAAGTTCTTAACAAGTGGGGTTTTACCAAATGATAAAAAGTTGGTCAACCGTATCGCAAACACGCAGGCAAATTATTTGTTACTCAATGGAATTCTGTAGGTCTTTGATAAATTTTGAAACGAGCCATAATCACCGATTCTTACATACACTGAATTGTTGTCATGTAACTCATAATTATAAACCTTGTGTCCAACCACATCATGTACTTACTTTTACCTTTTCCTTTCATCCTTGGAGTTGCTATGATGAATATTCTGTTTAATAGAGTTTATCTAGTCTGTTTTCGTTGGGGTTATTTACTACAGTATGTTGAGTGTTCAGTATGATTGGGTGAATGTTTGTACAGTCAGGCCTGGCGTTGAATAATTGTGATGTTATGATCGGGAAATATTCGTTTATTAGCAACTCATCATAAACTCTTTAAAAGTCATTTATTTATTTCATCTGTGTGTATTAGATCACATTATTTCAATAAATTAGTTCAAAAGTATTAATTACATGTGTTCCTTTTCGTGTTTCCAGCTTCCATTTCATTATTTGTTCTTTTCATGGTATCATATATCTGATATAAATTTGATTGGAATCATAAGTGAAATGCCGAAAATACGTTTATTGCCCTTTTCTCAAAATAACATTTTTAGCACAATTGAACTTTAAAGTAGTTCAGTAGGGCTATAAACATCACTGAGTGTGTGTGTGTGTGTGTGTGTGTGTGTGTGTGTGTGTGTGTGTATGTATGTATGTGTGTGTCTGTGTGTGAGTGTGTCTATGTCTGTCTGTGTCTGTGCGTGCCTGCGTGCGTCTGTGTGTGTCTATATGTGTCTGTGTCTGTCTTTGTCCATGCGTGCGTGTGTGTGCGTGTGTGTGTGTGTGTGTGTGTGTGTGTGTGTGTGTGTGTGTATCTGTCTGTCTATCAGTATCACTCCCAACAAGCTAACGATTCAATTTCTGCTATGCCATGTCAATGACATGATGAAACTGAACTGAACTATTAAAACAACAGCACATGAATCACTTTGAATCATAATCACAGAGTTATCTTGTAGAATGACAATATCATCAACTATTGCAAATCTTAAGTTGCACAGAAACGACAGACTGACCAATCAGCCTCAAGATGTGCTGCCCAGACAACCATGACCCATTTCTTGATTATTTCAACACTATTCAATGACCACTTGAGATGACTTATTTCTTATCATTTTCAAATATATGCTCGTTAAGTTAACCAATCAGAAACACTCTTCTTGTATGATCACGGCAAAGTCACTCTACGAGAAAGTGAGATATCTGTTATTTCTTATCACTGCAAGTACAGTGTCTGCTGCTAGTTTAGCTGTAACTTCTAATTCCGAGTTTAACAGATTATTTTGGTATTCTGTAATCAATTCTCTATCATACATTGTTTAACACAGTTATGATCATACAGGTACACGTGGACAATTTATAGATGGGCAATGACACAAGGAGAAAGACGTGGGAGAAGGTCAAAGGTCACATATGAACTGGGATGTAATGACGTCATTCAGACTATACATTAGGATGTAATTGTGAATAAAGTCAATCTGGACACTTTTGTGTTTGACATCCACACTATTGGTGTGGTGTGTCTCTACTGAGCATGACAGTGTATCTTATTGAGCTTAGTTCCCGATCATGTCTATAAACCTGGTCAGATCTCGTACCTTGCAGATCCTTGCAAAATAGAGTGTTTGGGCACAGGGATCAGGAGGAATACATAATTTGTTCTCATCATTTTCGAGATTTCTGATATCATTTTATTATTTTTCTCTATAGTTCCCACTAATGGCAATAGGCACATATTACCATTAGTTGGATTGGTAGTATTTACACAGGTTAAGGTAATGTGTTGATTGGGCAAATAGCCTGTGAGTTTGTTCTAGGATTAGCTGTGCACTAATTAATTAAAGTTGATTAATGCTGATTAGAGAATGATAACGGTGGGAAATATGAAAACACAGTCAATGAAAATGATAACTATGATGGTAATATTTAAAAAACTTTATTTGAAAAGATGAGAAAATAATATTACAAATCCCGAAAATCATGAACAACTAATTATGTATTCCTCCTGGACCCTATGGTTGGGTGGAAGTTCTCCGACCTACGTAGTTACGTGTAACATACGCATTCAATATTGAGTGACATATTACATGTAGATTCCTTGAAGAGCAAATGAATATTTGGCTACATTTTTTAGGTCTGCAAAAGTCATATTAAGTGTTAATTGCGTACTTTTATACATCCATGATAAATTTATAATATCAATATCATCTGTGGCTGGAGTAATCTCTGCTCTTTTCTACACATGATAGAATACTTGAATTGAATAAAACACATACATTTATGACTGGACATGCGGTAATGTATTTGCAGCTATCTGAAATTACACGATATCTTGTGTCTCCTATTTAGTGTCTGGAACACAGTAGCCAGTAACAGAATAATTTGTATAATAAATTAATCTAACTTAAGAATACCAGCTTCAAATTTCATATAACTTGATACATACATCAACCGTAACAAATCACGTGTGTTTGATGTAGTTTTTTTCAGAAAGTGTTTAATTCTGATGTGCAACATTTTTGATAATTAGGCAATATCTTTAGAATACAAGCTTTAAATGTAAGATAATTTAGTGTTTGCATTGATGGTAAAGAAGTGCGCATGTCCTTTAAGATATTTCAATAATTAGACAGGATGTTTAGTATACCTGCTTCAAGTTCATTTACATTCATATAACTAATTTTCGAATAAAGGTATACATCATGTATAACAGCTATACCTAAGAATTCCATAATTTCCACGAATTTCCGTTGCCCCCTTTAAAACGAAAGGCTACACAAATATTTTTTATAGATGCAATTATATGGTAAACCCCCCCCCCCCCACACACACACACACTTTTTTCTTGTTCTTTTTGGTAGTTAGCAGTAATGTTGTTAGGGTTGTCTAGATAGTACATAGCCTGCAATCCACGCGGACGGGGATTTAGATTTGGTGATAGGAAAACCAAAATTAAAAATCCCCATCCGCATGGATTCGATCCAGAATAAATAGATAAGCCCAAGACAACATATCTGATCAATATCATCATGTGAAATTTAGACTGCAAAGTGGGGTTAATTAGTTATAGTAAGAAATGAATGAATGGAAGCATAATCATGATCAGTTGGTGAGAATGAGATCTGTGTAGAGAATTAAGGTCAAAACATTTGAAGTTGAAATGAGACAATTACCATTAGTAAAGATGGTGTCCCTCCCAAATGTCACATATGCCTCATGGATAATATACTGTACTATCTATATCCTGTATAGCTTACTAGAACAGGCGAAACACGTGTGAAATCAGCTTGTTTAGAATAGGGTCTCTTGTTTATTCAGTACTTTTGACCAAATCAACAAATCATCTGAACAAATCGCCAGAAAAAAGATAGTGAAATAAATTATATACAAGACATGAAAAGATGGGAATTATAAAAATAACTGTAGAGAAAGTACATGATCACAATTCTCAAATTTCAGAATTTCAAATATTTAATGTATTACTTGTTATGTTTTACAGACAGCAGATGTGAAACTTTATCCCTTTATACATGGGTTTACTCAATTAATCCCTGTGCTTCGATCTACGGGAACGAGTAGAATTTACGGTAGGGGCCTAAACAGAAAGTATTTTGGTCGAACCAATTTTTGTCATCATCCTCATGCTCTCGAGAAAGTTCATGACCTTCCCCCCCCCCCCCCCACCGAAATGAAGACAAGAATTTCCATAGCACCCCATCTCCAAAAGCTACACACGGATTTTAATATTTGCATTTATACAGTACCCCCACCCCCTCCCCCTCTCGAATTCATGAGATGTACAGTTGCATTGGACTCTACATTAAAATAACATTGCCAATCGACTTCAGCGTACATTAATTCATTTTAAGAGAGTTCTTGATATCACAAATAGAAGTGAGGTTTGAAAGGAGAGGTCTGATATTGGGCAGTAAATTATACTTGGAGATACTTACAGCCAGCAGGGCTTTCTCTCAATCTTGATTTGGGAGAAAACAACATCACCAGGATCGCTGGTTGGAATGGAGTGTCCTTCTCATGGGTACGTGTACATTGTACCTTGTAGTCTTCACTTCCAAAATTGGTCCACCAGGGACTATATAACTGGAAGGTTCTGACGAGAGTGGTGTTGGGCGTTTAGATGGATCGAAGTATTCATTGGTAGAGCGTGTTCTTGTTCATTGTGAGGTTTGTACTGTTTTGTAATTGTATACATACATACATCTATACATACATACATACATACATACATACATACATACATACATACATACATACACACACACGCATACATACATACATACATACATACATACATACATACATACATACATACATACATAGTACATACATACATACATACATACATACATACATACATACATACATACATACATAGTACATACATACATACATACATACATACATACATACATGTACATTATGTAAGTATAGTGTGTTTATTATATGTGTGTAAGTTTATGGAGGGGGTGGGGCATGGATGGAAAATCAAGAACTTGAGGGGGGGCATCAATTTTTCCCAAGCTTTTGTGGGGGGGGGGGGGGGGGCATAAAAAAAATAAACACAAGGAAAAGGGGAAATCCTCCGGGGTCCCCCTGGAAGTAAAATCTGGACACTCCCTAACAATAACAAAACACATCGTTATATATGCAACCCTGATAGATATTGCGCCCTCATCACAGATTATTGTATCCTTTTGTTTTTATCCGTATACTTGGCGATTATTTGTTGATTGGCTGGAAGAGAATACAGCTATTAACATCATGTTGCCTACCTAGTACATAATTTGATAATGTTTACGATAACCATATTGTCATGAATTTGTAATTACCGTGTTTGGGTTCAGACCTGACGCTGTATATACATGTTGCCAAACACCCAGTTAGAGAATATTGTATTGCAATAGCTGACATGAGCGTCAAAACAATAATTTAGACGTGTTTTTATTAATTTATGCCATCCCGTTTCAATAGGTATTGTTATCATTTTCCTGAGACTAAGAAAATCTAGTGATGAGTACATCACATACTAAAGATGTAGAGTGGGGGATGTTTACTAATACATGTCCTTATTATCAATAAAAGTGCTCACCATTGGTGAGCTACTCCAAAAAGTTCAACACAGATATCTAGAGCATCAAGATTTGTACTTGAGGATTACAAACCAAAATTAATTGTTACAGGCATGCTACAAAAACTAGAATGGGACACTATAGAAGTTAGAAAAAAAAATCAACGGCTCACAGTCTTACACAAAATCCTAAACAACAAAATAGACATCAACTCAGAAAATTATGTCAGGCCCAAAATCACGCGAAGTAGAAGAACCCACAACAAACAATTTGAAATGTACCAATACACAGCGCCCCCCCCCCCCAATATTTCCAGGGAAAAATTGCTGCCCCCCCCCCCGAAAATCCTCCCCCCCTGGAAGTAAAATCTGGACACTCCCTTACAACATCAACAAATGATAGTTGCAAATTAACCATTCACATAAAAATGATGTGACACACAATATAACACTCCTGTATTCCACACATGACAGCTGACCATTTTTCAGTTTTCTATTGTCTAATCAAGTAATGTTTGGCTAATATGATGTATATTTTTTTGAATCTCAGATCAACGTGTAACTGTATTCAATAAAAGAATTCATGATTTACATACATACTTGATGTCTTCTTTCTTGTGCTATCATACCACAGGGAGCCCGGGAACCGTGTTACAAACAACAAACAAACAAACAAACAAACAAACAAACAAAAAGTAAATAAACGAACAAATAAAGAAATAAAGAAGCAATTAAACAAACAATTAAACAAACAAACAAACAAACATACCTACCTACATAAGAATAATTAAATAAATATTATATAATAATAATAATTTTGATAATAATCACGTGAATATTAACCACCCTACCTGGGAGAGTTTTTATCCTGAGTTCAAAAAAGGGGGTAATTTTACTAACCTCCGTTGCCGTGGTAACCAAAATCACCATAATATGTGGATGATTTTTCTAAAATTTGACATAAAAGATGGAAAAAAATAAAAAATTAAAGAAAAGATTTCCTTGTTTTTGACATGTATGAGATGGGGCTATCTGTTGTAACACAAATTGCCGAAAATAGGACAGCTGTTTCCATGGAAACATAGAGTACAGTAAAAATGTTGTGTTGGGTAAACACCTGCAAATCTGATAAATGTAATCATAACATAATTTATTTGTTTATTGACCACCCTATATTGGGTAGTTTGTTATGCCGAGTTCAAAAATAGTTATCATTTTAGGAACATCTGTTGCCATGGTAACCTAAATCACCATATTATGCATTATTAGGCAAAATTTATTTCAAACAAAATTCCTTACTTTTGGCATATATGCACTAGTGCTATCCATTGTAAGACAGACTATCTAAAACTGGAGAGTGGTTTTCATGGAAACAAAATATGCTTACAAATGTCATATTTTAGTTAAAAAATACATCTGACATACACCTACAAACGAATGGGTTTGCTATTAAAATACCAAATATTTTGTTTCTCTAAGTCCAAATAAAATATGCAACTAGTGACAAACTGAGTGGTCTTTAAAAGCTTAACATGCATGTCAGAAGATCTGTGCCGATTACAAGGTCCAATTACGATCCCAAATTTCGAAGGGCCGGCCGGGCCCGACTACATTATAACATGTCACACGCAAGGAGGGCACTACATGTATATACATAAACAAACTGGTGAGTGGGAATGTGAAGAAAATTACAGGCCTTCGCTAGTTTTCTGTTAAATTTTACATGTAAAAGCTGGCAAACCGTTAGCAATAATGACGGCATAACACATAAATAACGACATACTGTGTGAAATTACGATTTATAATACAAATTACTCAGCTTGAAAATACAATCCCATCTTGACGTATTCTTGTCCTTTTCATTTGCGCTGACATTTACAAACATGTACGTTAACGAAGTCATCAGCTCTACATACCTTTTGCTATGAACAAAGTTCAACTTTCCTTTCTTGACAGTTTAAATCATATCCATATATGCATATGTAGTACATGCACTGTGCATTGAATTGAGATAAGCTGTTGCATATATCCAATGTGCACTAAAAATAATTGAGAGAAGTTTACGACCATGGGAGTGTGCTGAACAGTCATTGGGCCATCAAAGTCTGAAAGTCTTGAAATATTTTGCTCTTTATTCCTTTAAAAAAAAATAAATGACCAACCAACCAACCAAACAAATATGGAGAGGTATACTATATGTGTATATACTCATCCTCAGTTACAAATACACACAATGGGTGTGACTAAATAGGGCTGGATCAGACCTTAGGCTGATGCATCACTTTTTCAACCCTCAAAAAATGCTTTAACACCCCAATTTACGATCTCATGGCAAAATAAATCATAAATGTCGGGTACATAATATACTTTACTCTCAAGTCACTATTTCAGCCTCTTTCTTGACCTTCCATCAAAAAATGGTCGTTGAAATAGATGATTGAAAAAAAGCGTCTTGAACCTTCATCCTCAACAAATATTCATACATGCTAAGTATCGAACCCATCTTGACATTTAAATTTTCAACCACCACCACCACCACCACCACCACCACCACTGCTCTCTTATCAATCAGGTAGTCCGTAATATCCGAATAGACTCACATACACGTGATCAGAAGAAGTAGCCTCGTTCAACATTATTTTTATTCTTGGAAGAATTTTGTCTCGTATTTTGGTATTTCAAAGAAACTGTTTCACCCTTTTCTTTATTTTCGCTCGTTATACATCATTAACCGTAATCTACATATCATACAATGCATATTGCTCTAGATTAATCAGATATCTACAGATATGAACACTTAGATAATCCTATTAATAGGTAGGTCAACGTGTTTTACTTCTTCTTATCCTGATAACATGGAAGTTGTCTCACGGTGACCCTGTTTTTTTAAATGTATCTCCTTACCTGACAAACCCAATTTTAAACTCCGACTTTTTATTTTCTCCCATCCTTAATATTTTGGCAAACAACAAGAATATGCAATTGTCTGGACTGTTCATGTCATCATGTCATCTACAGTTATGGTGGCGATGGCGACACAATTAACAGAGCATTTTTTTCATGACGTTGATGGGAATTATTCAGTTGGGAGGGAGGGAGGGAGGGGGGGATGAGAACATATCAATGGGGGAGGGGCTGAGAACATGTCAATTGTGTGGGGAAGCTGGGTATGGGAAAGTGATTGTTACCAAGAATCCAATAAAAAGAAGATAGAGAGGAAGAAAAGGAGAGGCAGAGAAACATGAAGAAGACAATTTTTATTTTTTTATTTTTTTTTAAGCCGACCAACCGATGCAACCGCTACCATTTGATGGTGGTCAAGCTGTAAGTGTCAAACACTTATTAGCAACACTGTTGTTCGTAACATCATCGCACTTGGCCATGGTGAAAGCTTGACTGTGATCACATGATTGATAACCGTTGTTGCTAGGTATATTTGCATATCGTACAATATCTGCAACGAGTTGTAAAATCCCTTATTGCCATGCTCATAGCATCCAGACTGTAAAAAGTGTGATTATAATTTTTTCCTGAATTTTTCACTGACTGACTGACTGACTGACGTGAACCGTCCTTTTATAGGTATTACGATGAGAATCATAGAATTAAATAGTGCCACCATTATATGGATTTTGATGGCATGACATAACTTGGGTAACTGTTGTCACGCATTAAGTTTCTAATTCAATATAACACTTGAGGACATTCTATCCTGTATTGGTATTAATTAGTCTTAATTTTATGAAGTATGAGGTATTAGTATAGTTTTTTTACAGACGTTAAATATTTTCTTTTTGCAATATTTTAATTTTCCAATCATAGCTAGTCCTCAACAGTCGTCTGTCAGAACTTAAAGATTGTGTTCTAATTATTAAGGACACACTAATCTGAGAAAGAAGTATGCCAACTTGAAATTTGTGTCAGTGGGATAAAAAATTAATGGAAATATAACGTTTGATAGTAGTTTCCAGTCTAGTCTACCAGTGTTGAGAAATGTTGTGTATTAGAAACTATATTTTCGTCAGAAAAGGTCAATTCAAGAACAAAACTAGATAGATAATCCAAATGTTGTTTTTTTGTCTATAAATGTTACTACACAGAAATGTAACGTTACAATTGTTGACAAGTATATCCTCAACAGACTGGCGTTGTTCCAAAATGACTACTTTGAACTGATAAAGTATTCCACCTACTTGATATATGAATATTCATGAGTTCCAAGAAGTTATCTGTTTTCGTACTTTTACCTAGATAACCAGAATAAGGTCAACGAGTTATAAGCCATGTTATTGTAACAATGGAATAACTTTAGTAGCTTTGCTTAGGTTTTCATGCCCTGGTAACAGAATGAGAGAAATCTAGTAACATTTACATATGGTTAGTTCCTGTACAGACTGAACCATAACAAGGAAGAGAAAAATAGACCTGGTAATGTGTAAAGAGAACTCGGGTTATAATTTTACTCCCTGCTAGCTTACTATTATTACTTGTTTTTCATTAAATATTTCAATCTACCCTTATGAAATACCTTATAATCCCTTCAAAATTACATTGCATTTTTTAAAATTAAATTTAAATTTAAATTTAAATTAGTGTTGATTAACATTTAAAAAAAAAATCGTATTTCAAGGGTTATATTAAAATTCTCAGGAGCAGTTTGCATGTATATCAATTCTTTTGGTGAAAGGAGGGGCAGGGGTGGGGATTGGGGAGGGGTGCTATGTATGTTACACTTGTGTGATTTGCATAAATTGATCTCCCTGCTGAATGGTTGTACCGTGGGTTATTTTCATATGTGATCATTTCGGGGGGGGGGGGCAGTGTTTGGTTGTTCGTTGGTTTGTTGTCGTTTACTCATGTATGTATCTACTCATTTGTCAGTTTATTTTGTTTGTTTACTTGTTTGTTTGTTTGTTTGTTTACTTGTATGTTTGTTTTGTTTTGTTTATATTTGTAAACAGAACTAAATAAGCCTGAGCACCCTGTGAATAAACGAACATCGCTCGTTTAGAACAAGCCCCCTCCCCTCCCCCTAAACGAATGTTCACAAGTGCGACATCACACGTTTATGGTTTGTAAATCATGATGGAAACTGTAACGGTCACACCACTCTGATAGATGCAACGTAAAAATAGGAGGGTATGAAGTTCTAACATCGAACATGTTTTACCGAACAAACAAACAAATAAACAAACACTCAGACATGCACAAACAACAAATTCGAAGAAAGGGAGCTCTCTTTTACATTAGTTTGTACATGGCTTAGTTTTTGTTCTGTGTGATGATCTCCCAGAAGATAAGAGATAAAGCAAATTCTTTCTGTAACCGATACCTTGGTAATTATAAGATTTGGGGTGTTTTAATTTTGATACGAAAGAGGAGAAGAATGGACAAGATGTCTTTATTTAGTCAATAAAGAGAGAATTATAAATGATACAGCTGAAAGAGAAAAAAACAAGCCAGGGAAAGAAGGAAAAAAGTTTTATATCACCACAAAAATTAATCATTGCATCAATCAATCATTCAATCCATCAATCAATACATCAATAAATCGATCGATAAAGTTTTAAACAACAATTTTTACTTTCTGTTTGATTGATCGTCTTTTATTTCGACCACGCAAAGGCATTTTTTAGGTATAAAAACAAACAAACAAACAAACAAACAAACAAACAAACAAACAAATGAAATGCCAAACCGAGTGAGGGGAAATGGTTTTTGCAGCGAGACTGGAGGGTAAATATTCTGTATGAATCCCAACATTGAAAACCTGTATAGAATCTCAGGCCATTAAAAGAATTAGTGGTCTGAGATAAGTTAATACACTCAATAAAGAGTGACAAATTAATATAAATTCGCAAAAAACGAGAGTTTCGTTAAAATGTATTAGGTCTCAAATAGCATATAGAATGATGTATTTAGGGCTCAAATAGCATATGCTGAGAGTAAAATATTCACATGACATACATATTATTAATATAATTGATTTTATGACGGGATGTGGCATTCTGTGTATGCAAGTATTGGTATGTATATTGTTACAGGAAACAGACTGTGTAATGTCTATTTACATTGTAGCAATTTGTAGCTCACTTAAACTATCACAATTCTTTATTTTCTGAATTTCAAATATTTGCTGCTCAGTTAGTGTATATACTGCACCAACAGCAGATGTGTTCCTTTAGACTTGGTGCACTAAATTAACCCCTGTGCTTCGATCTAAGGGAACGAGCAGAATGTACGATGGGGTTAGGAGCCGGAGTAAAACATATTTGTTTTTGTTTTTCAAAAAAATTCGCACCCTCCCTCCTATGCGCACTCAAATAATTTTATGCTCCCCTCCCCCAAAATGAACCCAATAATTTTCGTAAGCCCTCTCCCCCACAAAAAAGGCTACGCATTGATTTAGATATATGTAATTATATGGTGCAATTACATGGTATATTATTACATGAAAATAGATGTAGCTAGCAATCAACTACAGCGACCATATATATAATGACATATCTCTTTACAAACACATGTGGGGTTTGCAGATAAGTCCCCTTCAATTTTGACTTTGGGGAGAAACAGCATCACTGTGATCGCTGGTGGGAAGGTTATGTCCCCTCTCACGGTGAACACCTTTTAAAAACATAAGAACAACATGTAGGAGGCCAAATCATAAGACTTTAAAACATGCACATTTTTGAAAACCATAGAATAAAATCAGTACATTATAATTTGGCTATTGTCTACATTTTAACCTATAAATGGGATATTATTAAGGTTCACACACATGCGCTTGACTATTGAATACCTCACAATAAATTATATGGTAGGTAAATGAAAGCTAAACTGCTTCTGATGTTTAATGGCATACAAACACATTCTCACGGCAGTCGCCTACCGCATAATTAAATATAGTGTTTAAGCGCAAAGCCACAAGACTTTTTTCAAATGTACTTGGTAAACCATCGCTCCCGAGGTCTAATTTGCACGAGCAAAATATTTCTTAGCACCCTTTCAGACCATCAGGATTTTCAGACCCCCCCCCCTCGCACCTCCATTGTTGTGCCCCCTTTTATCTTCAGCCCCCCCCCCCCCCATTAATTTTGCTCGTTGTCTAATCGGTAGATGGGAGCAAGGCCCTCAAAGACAAGGGTCTAGCTGAACACCCCTACTCCATCGTCATAATCCCTAATATCTTATCATGCATACCACTTCCCTTTTTTTCATGGTATCACCCAAACCACCCCACAACTAATGGTATGTTCTGATATTTTGACAGTGACAGTGGAGGTGTGGCAGCGGTGGCTTGCCAAAGTTAGAGAATCTGACATAGTAACATATGCTTGGCTCCTGATTTAATTTTCATTTACTTCCCCTCCCCAACAGATTTTTAAAATCTGGACCCCCCCCCCTATTTCTCCTACCCCCCTCCCCACTTGTTATTAGTGAAGGCTCCCTCAGAACATTGCCCGTCATTGGCGTGGAGCGGGTTCAAGGATCAGAGCGAAAATGAGTTCTTGCTCTAACATTCGTTGTTGTGTACTGCTGTTCATTCTGTGTGCTGTGACTCTCTTTGTATATTTTGGTATTCAGGAAAAAATACAAAATGCTGTAAGCATATATATAGCGAGAGCAGGACCAAAGTCTATCTACGTAGATGTGGGAGCTAACAGAGGTGACACATTGCGGGCATTTTATGCAAGGAAAGCTATAAACAATTCCAATAACGCGTTTATGGTCATACCACGCAGACTGTACAAAGAGGAGCCGAATGTATGGAAGGTTTTCGCTTTTGAGGCAGATCCCATACATACGACGGAGCTGAAGGAACTTGAAAAACGACACAGTAACCTTACAATCTACACCGACACTGCTGCATGGATTGACTCGAATGGCATCACGATTTATGCCGATCGGAAAAGTCACAGTAAAGGGTTTTGGGGTACGTCTATTTCCGATACAAAGTCCGATGTGAACAAAAATGTACCTATACATGTTGACAGCGTAGATTTGAGTGCGTGGCTGACTGAACACGTTCGACTCGACGACTTTCTTGTTCTAAAAATGAACATTGAGGGAGCAGAGTTTGAAATCCTGGACAAACTTTTGAAAGACAATACTTTCTGTTTGATTGATGGTCTTTTTGTTTTCTACCATGCAAAGGTAGCTTTTCAAGGTAAAAATAAACTAGCAAATGAAATGCGAAACCGAGTGAGGGAACGGTCGAAGCAGCCAGACTGTCGAGTAGAAATTCTATTTGAATCCCAACATTGAAAACGTGTACGTAACAGATAGTCAACGATCGCGAGTTCGGGAGGTTTATGGGCCAATAAACATGATAAACGAGGGAGCGTAGACATATTTCTTGACAGCCCCGAGGACATTTTCCGATAGTTTGATGTTTCTTCTCTTTACATCTCACCCCAAATTGTGCATAGATGAAGAAAGTTAATACAGAACAAAATGTGATTTAAATTTGACGTGGGATCATAGGTAAAATGCTGAATATCAGTGTTTACAAAACACAGGTACAGGTATTAAATATAGTACAGGGGTTGAGTATGTAGTGTGTGGTCTTTGCGCCCAGAACATGATCATAAATATATGGATATTAAATATTAAAGGGGTATTTTCATGTGTGAAGTGTGTTTCTCTCACTGCATGTGTATATCAGGCATTGAATTTCAGTTGTGCACATTGTCATTGGCAGTATGTTTTTTTGCAGTTTTATATTGTATACATGTGCAAAGTTTCATTTGTAATCTATGGTTGACATAACACTACTGGATCTCCTTAATGAGTAATTTGCATAATTAAGCCATACATAAAGAAGGTACTCTTAAAAGTTTGCAAAATTTTGTACATTCATCAACCATAATTAGCATACATACCATATAAAGCCTGTTGGCATAATATTTAGTTTTAATGACTATTTTGCATAATTAATGTTTTGTCATTAGGCTATATCTTAATTAAAAATGCAAGCTTCAAATTTCATAAAAAATTTGGTACATATATCAACCATAACAATGTGCACATGTACTGTATGAATGCTTGTTGATGTAGCTGTTAGTTTTAATGAGAATTTTGCATAATCAATGATTTTTGGTAATTAGGCTATATCTTAGGATGCAAACTTCAAATATATAATTTGGTGCCTCAGTACACCAAATACAACACAGCACATATATTTGATGTAGTTGTTATTGTATGTGTAATTTGTATAAATACGCCTTTTTGATAATAAGGTAATATCTTTAACCACAGACAGTTAAGAAGACTTGTCTGTGCTTTAACAGAATACAAACTTTAAATGTCAGATAATTTATTAATACATACATTGATGGTAAAGAAGCGTATTTGTCCTTTTAAACCTTGGTGGTATAGCTTATAATCTTAATAGTTTATTTTCATAATGAATGATTTTTCAATAATTTGGCAACATCTTATGTATGTATGTATGTATGTATGTATGTATGTATGTATGTATGTATGTATGTATGTATGTATGTATGTATGCATGCATGCATGCATGCATGTATGTATGTATGTGTGTGTGTGTATGTATGTATGTATGTGTGTGTGTGTGTATGTATGTATGTATGCATGTGTGTATGTATGTATGTATGTATGTATGTATGTATGTATGTGTGTGTATGTATGTATGTATGTATGTATGTGTGCGTGCGTGCGTGCGTGCGTGCGTATGTATGTATGTATGTATGTATGTATGTGTGTGTGTATGTATGTATGTATGTATGTATGCATGTGTGTATGTATGTATGTATGTATGTATGTGTGTGTGTGTGTATGTGTGTGTGTGTGTGTGTGTGCGTGCGTGCGTGCGTGCGTGCGTATGTATGTATGTATGTATGTATGTATGTATGTATGTATGTATGTATGTATGCAAGTTCAGATTTTATACATTTTCATATATTTTAATTTCCTAGAGTACACATCATGCATAGCTATAACTCAGAATATATCACATTTCAACAATGTATATAGGAACAATAATCTATGGTTTTGCCCTTTCGAGAGGCATTCAATTCAAAACTGGTTTGTTATCGTTAAAAGCATGGACAATAGAATTGCTAGCATTAAGTAGACCAACAGATGGCATTCTCGTTCAGTCAACATTGCAAACAAAACACTCACATAAAAATGGTGTAACACACAATAAACCACTCCAATATTCCATACATGATGGCTGAATATTTTTTCAGTTTTCTATTGACTCTGTATGACAGGCACAAGAAAGAAGACGCCAAGCATGTATGTAAATCATGAATTCTTTTATTTTGAATACAGTTACGTGTACACGTAGATCTGAGATTCAAAAAAAAAATATACACATTAATCAAACATGCATTAATTGCATCCTACATCATATTAGACAAAACATTACATATTGCTTATTATCTGTCTACTATCTACACCTATACTACTGCATGGGAGGGAAATATACATACAATTTAGTCAATTTATACATTTCACGCAGCATAGTTTATTAGACCCTACCACAGTAATACTTTATTTACAGTGTCCAGGCCCCACACTTTACAAGATCCCAACCAATGAATACTTTTATTTGTAGCACACACACACAGACACCTCCAAAAGGTAGTAAGACCCTAAATGGTGAATACTTAGTATTCATAGCACGCACCTACAAATTAGTAAGACCCTTACTGATGAATACTTTATTCACCGTTAAAAGTCAGACCCTGACAGATGAATATTTTATTCATACACTGTTATGTTAGTAAGACCCTTACTGATGAATACTTTATTCACTGTTAAAAGTCGGACCCTGACAGATGAACATCTAATTGCCTGGGCTGTCAAAGTTAGACCCTAACTGATGAGTACCCTCTTCACTATTAACAGTCGGCTACAGACAGTTGAATACTTTTGGTATTTAATAGCCTGTACTGCCCAAGTTAGACCCTAACAGATAAATACTTTATTATAGCATTTACTATTAATCAAGTAAATACTTCATTCACAGTGTAACTGCTAAATTAGTAAGACCCTAACAGATTAATAAGTTATTCACTTATTAAAGCTTACACATGTAAACCTTTGCATACATTTCAAAGAAATTTATACAACACAAAAGTTTTTTTTTTTTATACTGCTTAGGAATAACTGAAAAGTCATTTAGAAATGAAAATAACTAACAAGGCTTTGTCTCTGACTGCCTTGAAAATATGTATTCAACGAAAAGAATGATGAATTTTTTTTGTAATCACAAACCCTAAACCCCAAACTGACACCTTTCGTTTACCAGAGTATTACAAAAAAATATCAAATGCAAAATGGATAATAATATTCATGATCATGCAAACTTTTTCACAAAATTTTTTAATGAACATTTTTTTTCTTCATAAAAACAAATTTTATCCCTTACATTTGAGACACATTAGCTGCAATTATTTGCCAGTCTACAGGACAGTAGAGACTTTGGATAATTTTTTTATATTACGCTCGTTTGACTGTCTATGATAACAGTGAATTTCCGCAGATTTGAGCCAGAAAATATGATGTGTACATGTATCATGTTAATCATACGCCGACATTCACTTGCTGCTATCATACAATAGCTGATTTCCGAGTTCTCTTCATTGTTATGCGACGCAGCGCCCTCTATCATCAAATAGATCTCGATTTCGTCTGCAGTGTGAGATTGATTTTTGGAGTTTTTGGACTTTTCCATACAAGATTAATAATAAATATAGATGCTGCAGATATTGAAAAGATGAAAGTAGGTGAGCTAAGGAAGGTGTTGGGGGATCGTGGTATAACGTGTGGCGAGGTTTAAAAGGCAAAGTTGGTATCGCTAGTGAGGTTAGCCATCGAGCTGTCGAATCAATCCCACACTACGGATGAAATTGATTGCCTTCTGATGATAGAGGGTGCTGCGTCGCATAACAACGAAGAGAACCCAGAAATCAGCTATTGGAACAACAACCTATCATGCTCAGCAACAATACTGTAAACTCCAAATCTGGCTTACGATTAAAAATTTAGGAATGAACAACAGTTGTCTGGTAGCTAGCACTAATATTTCGGGCACACCTCCTACAAAAATTTGGTCCTGAACGTAAAAAAAAATTATCATGTATAATCCTCATTGCACCACTGATATGATAACATTTTATGCGAGAACCTGGGACTGAATCCTGGGCCTTTAAGATATAGCCAATAATTACAGCTACTGTGTCTAAACATGTAAGCACATCATGGTTTATAGTTATCCTATCAAAAAATCATAATATATTATATATATATAATATATACAGATGTCCTGCAACTGTCTTTCCCTCTACAAACTCACCCCTATAAAGTTCATACATTTCTATATCAAACACAATCAAATAATGTATATCTACATATCTCCAGATCACAGACAACCTGATTAAAATATGACACACACACATTCATATATACATACGTACGTACGTACGTACATATATACATACATACATACATACATACACATACATACATACATACATACATACACACACATACATACATAGACATACATACATACACATACATACATACATACATACATACATACATACACACACATACATACATACACACACATACATACATACATACATACATAGGTACATACATACATACATACACACACACACATACATACATACATACATACATACAGTAGGTACATACATACATACATACATACATACATACATACATACATACATAGGTACATACATACATACATACATACATACATACATACATACATACATACATACACACATATATGTGAAATGAACACTATCAATATACAATTTTCTTGACTGCAACTAAACATGTGAACAACTGACAAAGTTCAGTAAATTCGCCATGGCGACACTAAGTCACATGGTAGAACAAACAAATGAAGAGTTTAACATTTTGTACATCATATTTTAATCAGATTATAGCAAAGACAATACATTGTCATATAACTACAGACAGGGTACTATAACACAAGCTTAGATAGATGGATACAAGCTGTGTACTTCAAGATTGGAAATCACAAAAACATGTGGTTTAGGGGTGAGATCAATAGTTCAATGTAAGATAAAAAAAAACCTAAATTCTTTGGGGGGGGGGGGCATTTTAGTTCTCATCCTACAAAATAAATTTTACTTTTAATTGATGATTTGTACCCCTAAATACAAATATTTCTTCAAAAACTGTCAAATTGAGAATGGAAGAATATTTGCTATAGTAAATGCGTGGCACTAAAATAGAAGAAAGTGTCAACTAAAGAATTATTCTTTACTAACTACATTCTAGCTTTGTATTCATAACACTACATACTACTACTTACTGATTTGAAATTGATTGAAGCACTTTTCAATTGTACCAGATAACCCCCCCCCCCCCCACCCTCCATATTGGGGATCCAAACACTGATGACACACAAGCATGCAATTTCACTTTTTATCTGTCTTTACTTCTCTGTAGTACCCTATCTACAGTTGTTTTATCTATAACAAAG